>NC_081409.1:833608734-833908734 GCF_030272615.1 Cryptomeria japonica
AATCTTAAAGTAGGGGATTAGTTTCTCCTATAGGTCGGTGCCTACAAATATAATTGGGGATTGGTGTCTCTAGTAGGTTGGTGCTTACTTCATATGCCAAATTCCTTATTATATTTCTACTTTGAGAGGTTAGATTTGAATAGTAGATATAAGAAGCTATTCTCATTGTGGTTTTTTCCCTTATGGGTTACCATGACGTAAATATATGGTGTTCATATGTGTAAATGTGTGCTTATGTTCTTTATTTGATAAGTTGCCAATAGATGCTTTTAATGATAAATCCAAATGTTATGATTAGAGAAGTTATTAATGATAATTAATGTTCAATCAAGTTAAAATTTCATATAATGATTTGCCCCCACTTGTAGTCTTCCCTCTAGATTCCACCCTTTCGCTTTCAATAGTAGAAGACAACTTTTAAAAATGCAAAGTGTTTGTAGTCACACAAAACTTTCAAACCCATAGTGTTTTCAACATTGGCTTCTATGTTTAAATATTACTGCAATTTATGCTGAAAATATACTGTATTAGTGTTTGCATTGATTACTTTCCCTCCCTTTCTAGGTTTTGCACCTAAAATTTGTTGCTCCCTTTCCATATCATCTAGCATCACCCTAAATCTACTTTTTAGCCGGTCCTTGACTGTGTTGATATGTACTTTTTATCCCCTTTTATGTGGTGTTATGTATGTATAATGTCTTAGGCATGTCATTTTGTAGAGATAATTGAAAGAAATAAAAAATTGAAACACAAATAAATTTCTCTATTGATTCAAAAGATTACAAGAGCTCCTTGATCATCATATGAACTAATAATAAATGAATTAAAAATGCCTCATTATATAGAGGTTTTAGATACAAGCAAAGACTTCTGGAAACTTGTCTTGAAAAACTTGCATTATTATTTGAATAAATTAAAAAAGTAAAGTGATTTTACCTATGAAGTCATGCTAAATAAAGCCAAAAAACTAAAAGCATAAAACTATATGGAATTGGGAGGAATTACTAAATATTCCAACAATCTCCCCCTTAATTTCAACCACTAATGGCTTCAACACAAAAACAATAATATCTGATATTTGGATCTTCTTCATTCAGAGTTGCAACTGATTTTATTTCTTCTTTCAACTTGTGCAGGCTTCTCTCTTACAACGGTGTGGCGATCTCTTTTTCAATTGCATTTTACCTAGTTATTCTTCCTTTTAGTTGTCCACACTTTCTCTCCTTTAATAGAGGGACTCAATTCTTTTGACAAAATGCTATGGCCTTTTCTAAGGTTGGGATATAATTTCCTCACACAACTTCATATTGATGGCTTTAACTAATTCTATGGCATTTATAAGATCCACAATCGTCTTCATACAAATTAACTTTTTTATGATTTGTGATAGCTTTCCCTTTTCTCCTTTAACAACCCTATAAATGAAGGGCTTCACCTTTTTTCAAAAGTTGATTGAAACTTGGCAATTTATGCTAGATATTTTTGCCTACAATCTCCTCCTTTGAGGGTTGACTTCACCTCATTAAGGAGGTGATTTTTGCATTGAAATCATGTTTGACATCATTGACTTAAAAAATACTCGTCCTTTCATCATTGACTTAAAGAATACTTGCCCTTTCAACATGGGTGGCTTACCTAACTAGAAAATATCACAAAAATGGTTTGTGATCTTCGTCAATTTTCTCTGACAACCTCTTGTGGATTACTTCTTTTATCCTTTGTCTTCAGTTATGGATGGATTTAATAATTTCTTTAGTGCTTTGACTAGTTCTTCAACCCACATTCTCTTGCTTCTTCAAATTCTTGAACCTACGAAACTTTCTTGAACTCGCTTTGGCACCAAATGAAAGATATACAAAATTGAAACACAAGTAAATTGTTTTATCGATTCATGAGATTACAAGAGCTTCTTGATCAAATGATCAAGGATCAAATGAACTTATAATAAATGAATTACAACTGCCTTATTATATAGGGGTATTAGGGGAGAGGACCCAGTAGTTGACCACCCTAACTTCACACTTCTCAAAATCCTATGTGGAAATTCCAAATCACTCCCATTTTTTTATGGTAGCTTATTTGGCAAGTCCCCTACCTATAACTAAGGTTTTAGGGCCACATCATCAAATATGATGCCACATCAACATGTTTTTTTGACAAAGTGTTTAAAAAAGGCCCCCCAAAAAGTGAGACTGATACTTTTGGACTAAGTCATGTTTTATTGGTGTGCTAATGTCGCATCACATGATTCGTTGCTTTTTGGATCTAAGAGAAACATTCATTCAATTATGGATAGTCATCATTAGCACTAACAACTTTAAAGTCTCAACTATTAAAACATGCTCAACTACTAAGTCCTCTCCCCTAGACGAAATGACTTTCCAACTGACAAAATAGCCCATTTTTTATTTATTAAAAGTGTCATTTGCTCTTTGTAGCAGCCATTCAGCCATTCTGTGGTTGCATAGACATTGTCTCCCCTAGATACATCCAAAGGCCTCTAAAAACTTATCTTGAAAACTTGCATTATTAGAAATAAAACAAAAAATCTTGAAAACTTGCATTATTAGAAATAAAACAAAAAACTAAGACATTTTTTATTATGTAGATAATCATGCTAAATAAAACTTTAAAAAAATGTAAAATTATACAAGTGGAAGGAATTAGTAAATATTCCACCAAGAATAAGTCCAGCTCACAACCATGGAGTGAGCTGCAATTAATAATTTTTGTACAAGGAAAATACTTGTTTAAAGACACCCACGAGGGTAAACGGATTCCCAGCACCCCCCGTTATTGACCATTGGCTACTAGTAGTATTTTCTTGTGAAGCCGTTTGTGCATTCACGCAACGATATGCAACGTGCAATAAGCAGATTCATGCATGCCATACAACGTGCACACCGGATATCTGATTGTGTAAAAAATATGTAGTACAGACTGGTTAACCTTCTTGTTATCCATTGTTTTATAAAGTTGACTCATCTCTTGATCACAATAGGTAGCATAAGCATTAACTCCTCCAACTTACTTCCATTATTATATACCATGACATGGAGTGTTTTAAATGGGCATGAAGAGGGACTCCTGAGTTTAAGCAAATTTAATAGAGAAAGTTGGGAGAGCATTCACCCGATAGGCAGAGGAGGTCATAGAACTGGTTTACAAAGTAGTACTAGTGATAAGTTGCCTTGGACGTTTTGGTTTATTATGCTGAAAGAAGTTTGAGATCTCAGTTAGTAAACCTAGATACCTTATTTCTAAGCAATCAACAGGAGCTGAAAGTTGGTATGTACTGTTAACTATGGGTAGAAAGTTGAGCCTGATCTTGTTGGTACTGTTGGGAGTGTGCATTTGTAAAGGATCAGCCCAATCAACGCTGCTTAGTACAAATTTTTATGCCAATTCATGTCCCAATGTTGAGGCCATTGTAAAAGAAGTTGTTAGTAAAAAATACAGCCAGTCATTTCTGACTGTTCCTGCCACGTTGAGGCTTTTCTTCCATGATTGCTTCGTTGAGGTAAGGAAAAGATAATTTCTTTTCAGCCAGTTATAATGTGTCCCAATAAATCCGAAATTGCATTTTCTTAAAGATATGAAATAAATTTATGTTATAATAGCTGCTGTTTTTGGATTGAGTGTGTATTGAGTGTGTGAGAGTTTTTTCATCAATGTTTCGAATCACACTTGTAATCTATCATCAGAATTGAAAATAGCTAAAACAGAAAAAAAATCTTGTAACTCGTAATAGAAATGGTTAAATGGGTGAAATGGGTAGCATTGTTTGTATTTATTGATGCTAGATCAATATGACAATTAGCATTAACATGTTGTTTGACGGTATAAATATCAGAAATTTATTAAGTGAAATGGTTTGGTGCTTTTTGTGTGTGACAGGGATGTGACGCCTCGGTGATCATCCAATCTACTGCAAACAATCAGGCAGAAAAGGACAGTCCAGATAACTTGTCTCTGGCTGGGGATGGGTTTGATACTGTAATCAAAGCAAAGCAAGCTGTAGAGAACGTGTGTCCCAACACCGTGTCTTGTGCTGATATCCTAGCCATTGCTACCAGAGATGTTATAGCACTGGTGAGAAATCCTCATAAATGCTTGAAAATAGAATCCTAACAAGTTTTTAGGCCTGGGATGATAAATAGAGATTAGCTATCGACAAACTAGTAATTATATGTACAATTTGTGCTTATAGTCATTGAAATGGAACTTATACAACAGATGCATAGTTTTTCAGAGAGGATGGAATTGAGTTAATTTGGAACGTGTCACTCTATCTTATAGAGTTTAATTAAACATTTTAGAAAAGATTATCTTTTTATGTGTTGAGTTTTTTGGATCGGTTAGGATTCAAATCTAATTTTTTTTATTTTGTTAGTAGAGTGGTCTACCAATAAGATACTAGCCTCTTTAAGATCAGTTCATCTTTGATCTGGATATGACTTATTTCCAACATTATATTCTTAGACGGAATCTGTACAGTGTTCTATAACTTGTAAGCAATTGCATATTCCTTTCAGAGGACAGCTTGTTTGACCTCCAAAATAACAAACAATTTATCCAACTGTTTAAGCCTTAACCCTGTTGACAATAAAAGAGGGGTAAAAATTTATTGAAAACAGAGAAAGAGGAACAACAAAAGAGGGCAAACAGCCCAACAAAAAGCAACTACATCATAGACTTATCATGACTAACAAGCTGATCAAGCACCTGAGACAACTCAGGAGAGAATTGTCCCCTATCCTCCATAGACCAACCCTCCCCAAAATCAGCAGCCCACTTGGCCAAACAGTCAGCCACCCCATTCCATTCCCTAAGAATATGCGTAAAAATAACTGACACACAAAACTCACAGAACGAGAGAATCTGTTGGATTTGACCAGCCTCTCTTTGGCCAGGCAGGCCAGGCACTTGTCTTGAATTTCTAATACCAAAAAGCACTTACAAATGGACAGGCATTTTTTGCTTTGAATTGCTGCTACCATAGAAATACTTAGGACATAATGCTTGACATTATGAAACCCCTGTATTGTTCAAGAATCAAACCGTTTTCTTTATAGCATTTGATAATGTTTTGCATATTCATTAATACCGTCAACAGATGACTGTTTGAAGAACTAAACATTTTGGTTATTGTGTTATATGCAGGTTGGAGGTCCAACATATAATGTGGAGTTTGGGAGAAGAGATGGAACAATATCTCAAGCATCCAGAGTCGATGGAAACCTGCCTAAGGCTTCATTCAATCTAGATCAGTTGGTCACTCTCTTCAACGCAAAGGGCTTATCTCAGACAGACATGATTGCTCTATCTGGTAACAATTCAGACTAACTATTGTACTCATAATCTATTGTAGATCTCCAATTTATGTTTCAAGGGGAATGTTAGTGCAGTAAACTTTCCCTATGAATGAAATGATCCTTTCATGGGCTTGCACCATGTTTTGAACATGTTTTACACTTGATTTTGAATAGGTTTTATTAAGACCATGTTTTCTTCTATTTTCAGGGGCTCATACAGTGGGGAGCTCTCACTGCATCGACTTTTCATACAGAATTTACGGCAACCCATTCGATCTCACTTTGAACAGCAACTATGCAAGCCAACTGCAGAACATTTGTCCCATGAATGTGGATCCAGACGTTGCTGTTAGCTTGGACCCTACAACACCTAATAAATTTGACAATGTCTACTACCAAAATCTGGAAAATGGCAAAGGTCTTCTCACTTCTGACCAGGTGTTATTCACTGATAGCCGCTCAAGAAACACGGTCAAAATCTATGCAAGGTATCCATCTAGATTTAATGCAGGCTTCATACAAGCGATCACAAATCTAGGTCGCGTTGGTGTTAAGGTGGGCGATCAAGGAGAAATCAGACAAGATTGCAGTCGCTTCAATTAATATTCTTCATGCTTGGATTTGTCAACAAATTTATCAGCTCTTAAATTTAGGTTTTGACAGATCAACACTAGAAGTACCTGGATTTTGGGGAGCAAATGTTTATTGTAGTATTTATACATTTCCTTCGGGAGGGAATAATAGGCTATAAGTGCTGAAAGGAGAAGTTAATACATGGGAAGCAGTGGAAGCTTTTGCTTCTTCCCCTGTCATATTTATTCATTTTCATTCACAATTAATACCAATAAAGCTAGATGTATGTATTTGAGCTCAATCACAGAGCTGTACAGATTTCTATTGGTTGAGTTTAACTAGCTCATGAGCCTCTGAAGTACATCTTGTAGCGTGGCAGTGAAGCCTACCTTTCTGCATTGAAAAGTCTTAAGGGACTAGTGATGGCACTTGGACACTTCTCCATTTTGTTAATATTTTATTAGCATGAGATGTTTTAAAAAAATTAACTGTGCATGTAAATTTATCTATGTGGTGGATCATATTTTATTGTGTATCATCAAAATTAGAAGTCAAGATCTTTATTTCAATTCAAATTCTATGATCTATCATTTTCTTGATCTATTGAAGTTTTGAATCAAATTTCATGATTCAAATCCAATTCTCTTGTTCCATCATTCTCTTGATCAATCTTCATAATTGGCCATTCTTGAATTTTATTTCTTAATGATGGATCGTGAAATTTGATCTTATGAAAAAATTCATACAATTGAATCCAACATCTCATACTAATTTCATATAATATAATTTTTTGTCTGTTATTTTTTAAAAAAAAATTTACATCTTAAACACATGAGACTTCTTTGACTGACATTGCAGGTCACTCTAGTAGAATCAACTTTAGAAAAATAGCCAAAGCCAATTTCCCCACCGTATAAAGCATTGCAATTGACATTTTGATGATGTCATCGATACACGTAAAATCTTTAGAAATTTTTGTGTCATGTAAGGGTGTCCACAAGATGAACAAAGGTGCATCCCAGGTGCTGCATAGACATTTTGGTCCACTAAGACCCAGATATTGGTGATAGCAATATGTAGAAATGGTTATACATGAGGGCAAGGAATGGTTATACACGAGGGCAAGGTTATACGTGAGGGCAATCTCTTTGTTAGGGTTCATTGTCGTCAAGTAGAGGATTTTTCTCTGAAATGGAAATGGAAATGGATCCTTTAACAGTTCACAATATTAGAAATCTTTGTGTCATGTAAGAGCGTCCGCAAGACAGTCAAAGGTGCATCCTATGTGCTGCATAGACATTTTGGTCTGCTAAGGCCGGATATTGTTGATAGCAGTCCATAGAAGTGGTTATACATGAGGGCAAGGTTATATGTGAGGGTTCTTCGCTGTCGAGTACAGGCTAGCAGGCTGTCTGGTCATTTTCACTGAAATGGAAATGGATCTTTTTATAATCCACAATATCGTGCTCAACGAGTAGCACACCATTTGGTCACTTTTGCTGAAATAAAAATGGAAATAAATCTTTTTATCGTCCACAATAGCAAACAATCTGTTTATGGATCTACAAATGACTTATAGTAATACCAGACTACCCCATACTCTTTGTGGGAGACACCTAACTATACTACAAATGAAACATACATACTTTTACCCTATGCAAAATTTGAACCTGTGTTTTTTTAAGACTACACAAATTCTCCACCACTAAAATAACTCAGGTATAAAGAATTTAAAGGGAGACTGTTAGTTGAGCCCATATAAAAAGCTGGACACTACCCTCCGACCGCCGACTGGGGGTTGGACCTCTAATATATTCACCAGTCCGGTAATATTGCTGTGAATGTATATGATATGGGATTTTCCATTGCGTAACGTACTCCCCGCTTTGCTGCGAGATGCATGCCTTGGATCACGGAGATAAGATCGAAGATCTTGAGGACCAAATCTCGGTCATTAATGTTGCCCTTCATTAACAGTGGCTGACGAGCTCTCTCAAGGTTAGATCATTGGAGTTGACTAGGCCGAGGACTCCATAGCCGCTCTTCTTTAGAGCCAGGGTCACATGAGCGCTCATGAAGCTCGCTGCTCCTGTGATCAGTTTGCCCTGCCCTTGGCCTGCATGAGTTTTGAAACCAGGCCCCCATTTAGTCGATCGATTTTTCTCCATGAAACATGAGTAAGATGACACTAGAGGAATGAGAATGTGTCCAAGAAAAAAGAGCATTCTGGAAGATCTGAGCTATTTGTTAAGGGATGCGGTTAAACTGGTTTCAAAATGGGGTTATAAAACTCGTGTTATTGACTTTTTCGAAAATTCAAAGCCGTCGCTAATTTTACTCAACGATGTGTAATTTTTGAAAAATTTCATATTATTGACGTGCGATTTTGGAGCTAGCTTAGCTGTGGCTTTTTGTTGAGTTGCGAGTTGAACTGGCTTTAATTGTTTTGAGAGCACCTTCTTTTTGAGGCTGTAGCTATTCTGGCTTGAAAATGACGTGCCATGCCATGATGTAGCTCCAAAATCGCATGCCCTCCCATGATGCCATGAGACATGTTCTTGGACCCACCATCGGGCTGACGTGGAGGCATGTTGTCGTTTTGCAGTTTTGCGGTTGATAGAAACCATTTGCATGTAGCTAACATTTGCCGGCGACTGTCACGGTCATAGGAAAAGCTACAGTTTGTAAACCACGTGTGTCCAAAAATTTGAAATGCCCATGTAAACTAAAGAAAAAGCTTGAACGATCATTTTGCCAAAATAGCCACGTCCAGTGAGAGAGAGCCGAAAGGTCGAGAGAAATAATCTGGAGCTGAATCATAGAGTGAGGGGACCTGTGGTTACCGCGAGAAGGGCTTGCTGTTCAATCTCAGTGTTGTTGCTTCAATCTCAGTGCTGTTGATTCTTCATTCTGTTTTTGTTTTTGTAATGTATATAGGATTATGCCAGTTTTATGTTGGTTTTGTCTAGAGACAGCTTTGGAAATGACTGTGAAAACGTTGATTCAATGATCCTTTTTGTCATTGAATTTTTAAATTTTGGTGCTTCTTCATTTTGTTTCTGTTTTGGTAATGTATATAGGATTATGCCAGTTTTGGTTGAATCATAGAGTGAGGGGAGTTGTGGTTATCACGAGAAGGGCTTGTTGTTCAATCTTAGTGCCGCTGTTTCAATCTCAGTGCTGCTGCTTCTTCATTTTGTTTATATTTTTGTAATGTATATAGGATTATGCCAATTTTACGTTGGTTTTGTCTAAGACAGCTTTGGAAACGATCGTGAAAATGTTGATTTAGTGATCCTTTTTATCATTGAATTTTTAAATTTTGGTGCCCAACTTTTCAAATGGTTTGTAAGTTATAATCTAGTTGTGCATTGCATTATATTCAATCATATTTTATGAGTAGTGAATTCATTCATTCATATAATGTTTAAGTTTTTTTTTATCATGGAATTCAAATTTTGGTCCCCAACTGTTCACATGGATTTTATCTTTCAGTTTAGTGTGCATTACATTATATTGAATCAACGTTTTATGAGTAGTGAATTCATTCATTCGTATAATATTCAAGTTTTTTTTATAATATTCAATAGTGTGAAATATATATCTGTTCTGAAAGAGAACTAAAATCCCAACGACAGTCAACAATTTGATATATATATATATATATATATGTTCTGAAACAAAACTAAAATCCCAACGACAGTCAACAATTTGATATATATATATATATATGTTCTGAAACAAAACTAAAATCCCAACAACTACGATCGAGATATAACATATAATTTATTTTGAAATAGTGTGAAATATATGTGTGTTCTGAAACAAAATTAAAATCCCAACAACTGGGATCTAAATATAATGTTTAATTTCTTTTTTCAGTATGAAATATATGTATCTGTTCTGAAATAGAACAAAATCTCAACAACTATACACAAAAATATTTCCAACTCGCACAAAATTACAAGGCATAACAACAAAATGTGAATTCAAACTCTCAGTGCAGGTACCATTTATTTAGCAGTTAGCCATGGCTTTAAATTCAACTGGTAACTCATCTGTGTGAATGTGTAAAGCCTCACGTGGATTGTTCAACCACAACTAACAACCTGCTCACTCAAACTACATGCTTTCACCATTTTGATAATTAAACATACATTCCTCAAATGCTCTACAATGACTAGCTTATACAGTGCCCACAACAACCTGTGAAACAGCAGTAGGAATTTGTTAAATGGTTTTTAACTTGTTGATTTTCTTAGAAAATGAACTCAGAAAGTAAATAAGCATATAATGAACTCAGAAAATGAACTCTACCGAGATATGTTATGGGTATGTGCAAGATCATGGGGGGCCAAAAAGTGGCAATGGAGAAAAAAATGCATTTTAAACCTTTCCAAACACGCCAAAATCTGCTTTGACTTTTTGTTTGGGTCGACCAAAATTTAATACCAAACCAAATCGGATATCCGTTAATATCGGATATCTATTAATATCGGATATCCGATTTGTGATGTCACTATTGTGATGTCATACTTTTTCAAATCGGATATATGTTTTTCTCAACATAAAAAGTATAATTTAGTAAAATGGGCATAACTTTTGCGTTTCTTATCGAAATTTTGATTTTTTACGGGCGTTGGAAAGGTAATTCAGAGAGCTATCAAATGGATAAGGTAGTATTATGATACTATAAAATAAAAATTAATTATAATCATTTGAATTTATTCCTTCACTTTTAAAACTTTAAATACTCACAAATTTTGCATACAAAGTCTCATTTTTTTCCTATCACCTCCTTTATCTATCACTTGTCTATCTATACTTATATAAATATATTTTATCTATCTCTTTCTTCTCTACTTATGTCACTTCTTTTCTCATCCCATCTAGATAAATAAATTCCCAAGTTACATGTATCTCTGCATATATCTCCATCTTTCTATTCCCATCTCTCCCTCTCCCACTCCATCATTGCCATTCCTTATTTCTATATTTCTCTCTAATAATATCTCTTCTCTCTTTTTATCTCCCTCCTCTACCTTATCTTACCTATACTTATATATTACTTGTCTCTATCACCTCCTTTCTCTCCCTATCTTGTCCCCTCTATCTCTATATCCCTATAGATCTATCTTCATGTATATTTATATCTCATTATTTCTAAATCTCACTTATTCACACCATCTCTCCATCCATTTGTCTTTTACTCTCTCTATCACTTTCTATCCATATCTATCTCTATCTCCATCTTCACATCTCCATCTCTTTCTATTTGTTCCTCTATCTTTATATATCTTCCTCTCTACATGATTAATCTACTTCTCCATCTCTTCCTTTATTGCCCTCTTGAAGTATCTTTCCCTTTCTCTACCTTTATCTCTTTATTTACTCCCTCTTTATATATATCTGGCTCTCTCCCCCCATCCTTCTCTATAGTGCCTTTATATATCTCTATATCTCCCTCTTTCCCTCTCTCCCTCTCTATCTATCCCTATCTATAATTTCTATCTCTCTTTCTCACTCTCTTGCACTATCTATATCTCTCTATCTATCGATATTTCTCTTCCTTTATATCTCTCTGTCTCTTCCTTTTTTTATCTAACTCTCTTTACCCCTCTCTATCCAATTTTCTCCATCTCTTTATATATTTATCTTTGTCTTTACCTCTCTTTCTCTATATCTATTCATCCCCCTCTCCCTTTATCTTCATTTTTTATCTCTATCTTCCTCTCCTTTTCAATATCTAGATATGTCTACCTCTTTCTATCCATCCTTGTCCTTTAGTTTTTCTCCCTCTCACTTCATACTCCTTAATATCTATATCTCTATTTATGTCCTTATCCTTTAGTTCTTCTCCCTCTCTTTAGCTCTTCATCTCTCTTCACCCTTATATCTCTCCTTATTTGAAACTTAGTGCATATGGTCTCCTAAGGGGTTATATGGTGTCCTAAGGGGTCATAGAACACCATATGACCCCTTAGGACATAATATGACCCCTAACGACACCATATGGTCTCCTAAGGGGTCAGATGGTGTCCTAAGGGGTCATAAAACACCATATGACCCCTTAAGACACAATAAGACCCCTAATGACACCATATGACCCCTTAGGACACCATACGACCCCTAATGACATAATGTGGTGTCCTAAAGGGTCATATGGTGTCCTAAGGGGTCATAGGACATGATATGACCCCTTAGGACACCATACGACCCATAGCACCATATAGTGTCCCAAGGGGTCATATGGTGTCCTAAGGGGTCGTAGGACACCTTATGACCCATTAGGACACAATACGACCCCTGACGACACCTAAGGGGTCATATAGTGTCCTAAGAGGTCATAGGTAACCATATGACCCCTTAGGACACCATACAAACCCAAGTTACCACACCATATGGTGTCCTAAGGGGTCATATGATGTCCTAAGGGGTCATATAACACCATATGATCCCTTAGAACACAATAAGACCCATAATGACACAATATGATGTCCTAAGGGGTCATATGGTGTCACGAGACACCATATGACCCCTTAGAACACAATATGACCCCTAACGATACCTAAGGGGTCATATATTGTCCTAAGGGGTTATATGATGTGCTAGGAACCTTTAGGACACAATATGACCCCTTAGCACACCATACAACCTCTAACGACACCATATGGTGTCCTAAGGGGTCATAGGACACCATATGACCCGTTAGAACACAATATGACCCATAACAACACCTAAGGGGTCATATTGTGTCGTAAGGGGTCATAGGACACCATATAACCCCTAACGACACTATATGGTGTCCTAAGGGGTCATAGGACACCATATGACTCCTAACGATGCAAAATGATGCCTAACGATACCTAAGGAGTCATATGGTGTTCTAAGGGGTCATAGGACACCATATGACCCCTTAGCACACCATACAAACCTTAATGACACCATATGGTGTCCTAAGGGGTCATAGAACACCATATGATCCCTTAGGACACCATACAACGCATAATGACACCATATGGTGTCCTAAGGCGTCATATGGTGTCCTAAGGGGTCATAGGACACCATATGACCCCTTAGGAGACCATACGACCCATAACAATATAATATGGTGTCCTAAGGGGTCATACAACACCATATGACCCCTTACAACACCATATGACCCATAACGACACCATGTGGTGTCCTAAGAGGTCATAAGACACCATATGACCCCTTAGGACATAATATGACCCCTAACAATGTCATATAATGTCCTAAGGGATCATAGGACACCATATGACCCCATAGGACACAATACGACCCCTTATGACACAAAATAAATCCTAACGACACCTAATGGGTCATATAGTTTCCTAAGGGGTCATAGGACACCATATGACTCCTTAGCACACCATACGACCCCTCACAAAACCATATGGTGTCCTAAAGGGTCATATGGTGTCCTAAGGGGTCATAGAAAACCATGTGAACCCTTAGGACACCATATGTAATGATAGTAACTTAGGGATTAGCTAAGAAAGAGAACACAAACAAAAGGAGCATTATGAGGACCCAAGTCAAACTTTGTTACCACAAAACTAATGCCTTATATCAAAATAATTATAAAATTTAGATCTCACAATCTAATTGACTCATCAAGAACAAAGGAAAACTAGAACGTTTAAATATAAGATAACATTTGACAATGAATTTGAGTAGAAATAACTTGGGATTCATCATTCTTTTTGGAAATATGGGGTGTGTATGCAAGGAACACCATGTTTCTAGCTAGCTTTGTAAGTTATTAGTGAGGAAAATGAATAACATAATCCCACATTATTAGGAAGGTATATTATCCCCTCTCTAGTTCTCTCCCTTCCTCTCCACCTCTCTCTCCATCACCCCTTACCCATCTCCCTTTATAAACTTTTTCCTTCATTTATCTCTCCTATCACCTCTTTATCTTCCAAAAACTCTAGACCTATTCCTCTCCCTTTCTTCTCTCTCTCTCCCCTCTCTAGGTCTGTCCTATACTCTCTTCCTCTCTCTCTCACCTTCCCTCCTTATCTCCATATCTATCCTTCCTTACCCCCCTCCATCTCTCTTCTCCTCCTATTGTTTCTCTCCACTCTCTCTTTGTTCTCTTGATCACTACCTATCCCTCCCAACCTCTATCTCCATACCTATTTTTATCTCTTATTTTCTTCTCTCTCTAGGTCTCTCAATCACTCCCTACCCACCTCTCCCTCTCTTCTTAGATCTCTCTTTCTCTTTATTCTTCCCTCTCTCCTCTTCTCTCTCCCTCCCCTCTCTAGGTCATCACCTTTCACTCCCTAGTATAGTATTTAGATAATAGGTTGTATGATATAAGATTTACGATATAAGGTACAAGATTGATGGTACATAGTTTAGGGAACATAGGATTGAGGGTAGTGGTCATATTGATTCCTCCCTTTATCTCTCCATCTTCCTCTCTCCCTCTCTCTCTTCTCTCTCACCTACCTCTCTCCACGAACCATGGTCTCTCCCTCCCTCTCTATCTCCCCCTTCGTTACCCTCATATATATCTTCATCCCCTACTCTCTCATACTCTCTCTCTCTCCTCTCTCTCCATTGTCTAGGTCGTCACCTCTTCCTCCTAGCCTCTCTTTCCCTCTCTTTCCTTTCTAGGTTTCTCCCTTCTCTCTCCACCTCTATACCACTCCATCTATGTCTCATTAGGCACCTCTCTCTATGCCCCTGTACGTATGTATCCCCTCTCTCTCCCATATAGGTATAGGGTATAGGATACAAGATTGATGGAATATTGTTTAGTGTAGATAGGGTTGAGGGTAGCACGGTGGTATTTAGTTCGGTTGGCTATAATTGTCTTTTCAAGTACTGGATCCTACTCAACAAACAAAACACTTTTCATGAAGCCTCACCAATCAAGAAAAACACACCATGATCCTAATATAATTTGTAAATGGCACAACTTATAGCTATTGATACAAATATGAAGAACAAATAATATGTGTTGATGTATTCATAGAACTTTATTGTGAAATAATGTATATGTGGAAAAACAGTAACAATATCAGTGGTGAGTTGTAAGTGTAAAATCATTGTGGATACTTATATTATTCAACCTTATTCTCTATCTATTTGTGGCTTTGATAATGTTGGTAGATAATCGCTAGGTACAATAACCTTGCCTATTAAGGTAGGTCTCAATATTTTACTTACACCTATCCATGTCCCCTATACCCTCACATATAATCTTCTCCTACGAAGACCTTGGATTCATCCTATGCACACAACTAATAGAAAACTTAATTTCAATAAGCTAATTGCGATATCGACTAACATGGCACGTTATGCGCTTTCACAATTTCGTGCATGACCTCTTCAATGCATTCTCTACTACCGTGGAGCAGCGATGAAGACTAACACGAAGTGTAATATGCTTTCACAATTTTGCGACTTCACGGGTCAATGCCATCTGTTGACCCACGAGATAGTGATTGCGATTAACACACCGTGTTAGGTGATTTCACACTTTCGCACATGACCTATTAAATGTATTCTCTATTACCACGAAGTAGTGATTGTGATTAACATGGTGTGTGTGCGCTTTTAGAATTTTGCTACTTCACGGGTCAATAACATTTGTTGACCTGCGAGACAACGATGGCGACTAACGTGCCATGTTGTCCTCATTCATAGTTTCGTGCATGACCTTTTAAATGCATTCTCTACTACATCGAAACAATGATTGTGACTAACACGATGTGTTAGGCACTTTCGCAATTTTGTGACTTCATGGGTCAATACCATGTGTTGACCCGCAAGATGATGTTATCAACTAACATGACATGTTAGGTGCTCTCAAACTTTCACATGTGACCTTTTAAACGCATTCTCTACCACCGCGAAAATGGTGATTGTGACTAACATAGCGTGTCGAACGCTTTCGCAATTTCACGAATTCACGGGGGTTGTGTCTATTCTGGCTCCAAAATGGACCTTTCATACAACGTGTTAGCGATAGGTTAGTCAATCACAACCATTAATTGCAAAATTAGCGGTGTAAAACGCGTGACTAACATGCGTGTTAGTCAATCCGTACTATCATTTTGGAGCCAGAATAGATGCATCCTCACTAATACATTTAGCCTAAAATTCCGATGGAGGTTTCCGACAGAGAAGGTACATTGTGATCAAAATTGATTTTTTTTTGAAAAAATGCCCGATTTCATCTGAATTACGACGATAATGCAACATTTGGTTTCGACAGAGAAGGAATTGGCAATGACATTAGGGTTTTTTTAGAAAAAGTGCCCGCGTTCGTCAAAATTCCGACAACCAAGTCATTTCATAAATCCCGCCTCTCATTCGTCCCACCTTTGTAGCGAACCTGTGGGTTTAATCGTGGCGGGGAAGATCATTGGTGTGACAAACATGACCACAACGGGGAAGATCATTGGTGTGACAAACACGGCCACAGTGGGGAAGATCATTGGTGTGACAAACACGACCGCAACAGGGAATGGGGGAACGAAGTGCCACGGGCACGAAGTGCCACGGGTACAAAGTGCCAAGGGCTGGCACATAACCAACGAGGATGACCGCAAGGGAGCCCGAAATGGGCTGTGTAAATGGCGACACCCGGGCCTCCGTCGACAACAATAAGAGCTACAGACGGAGGAAGAAGTCATCTTGTCCTTCAATTTGTACATTTAGGTTCAAGGTGTGTAGGTTGCTTGATTTCTTAAATGGAACCAGTTATGAATATGGGAAATTGCTTCTTCATCTTTCGTTTCTTCAAAATTAAGAATGATGGTAGGATGGCTAGAAGAACACCCTTCTTCGAATCTTCCACAAAATTGTTCTTCAAAATCTTCTTCTTCACTTCTATATCCCATTTGCACAATTAAGATATTGGCCTTCTATATGAATCTCATGAAGGAGTTTTGGATTCCTAGTTAACTTATTTATTAACTAGTCTTCATTAGTTTACTAATTTGAAAGAAATTAGGAAAGGTCTAGTACCTTATAGAGTCACTATAAAAGTTTTAAAAGAAGATTGTGATTTACCTTCCTCTAAATGTGTTACTAGTATAGGGAGATCCTCTCTCCTCTACTTCCTTGATCTTCTTGAGACCTATTCATTCTTATAGTATGTAGTTCAGTTAATTCATATATCATACTAAAAACCCCATCTTCATTATTTTCATCATTGATCTTTGAGAACAGATTCAAAAAAGTCATATTGTTTATAGAGATCTATGTCTTCTTCTACTACACCCCTCCATGATATTGCATTAGTCATGTAGACTAATTTAACAATTGTGTTCTTACAAGAGCAATTTGAAGTGATGTGGCAAAGCTTGTTGCAAATATAGTAGATTATAGTTTTGGATTGAGGCTTGGGATACTTGCACTTGCAAAGGTAAGTGTGTTCGGAGCATGAAAATGATGATGATTAAAGGATCACTTACAAAAAAATGAGTTTGTATTTTTTGTGAGAGTAATGCTTGTGAGTAAAGGGCTAGCAACCAAAGGGGCTAGTTTAAGGAAAGTAAGGATCACGAGACTTGTTTTATTGCTTAGTAAAATTTTGAATATATTTGTTCTGATTGATGAAATGAATTATTTCAATTTGAGCCATATCAATGAGATGAATCAAAGAACAAGTAGCAATAATTGTTGGTGTAATAGGGATATTACCTAGCTACTTCCACTATTAGGTCATTTTTATGCCTTATCATTTAATTTTACTTAAGGTATACATAGGATACTTATCACTTTATGTCTCATATCATAAGATTAAGATACTTTCATAGTCTTATGATATCCTACATGTCTCATCTTGACCTATATAATCAAGGGGTTCTATTTATAATCTCATTCATTCATATTGTAAACTTGCATTCATTGATAGGAATATAGTTTATTCGTGTCATATTGATCTTCTCATTTTGTTGTGCTTTCCATTAGACCTCTAGATCTTGGGTGGCTATCTCCATAGTCAAATCTTAAAATATTTACCTTTCTAGATTCTATAAAAGAAATGGTTTTATCAAGAATATCATATGGAATAGCTTCTAAATATTTGCATTTGATAACAATATTGTTAGAGCATTTTGCTTTATAGGAAAATAATCTAAACTAGACTTTTTTTTTCAAGCTAAGACAAAACAAAGTAAGGTAGTACAATAATCACTTTCTCTAAATTGAGATTTTTTGGCAAAATTTTCCAAAAAAATCTCTAAATTAGTCACATAAACATACTTTCTCACTATCTTCTCCTCCATATAACCCCTTGGATCAAATAAGGGTATAATTCTGAATGCTCTCAAGTTATACATAGTAATATCTTTGTCACATTGTTTTAAGTTTCATATCTCATGGTAGTGGTTACTCTTGTCATATGATTGCTATTGTGTAGATGGGTCCTTGAGCCCTAGTTTAATGGAAACTAGTGGCGAGTGGTTACAAATAAGATTAGTGGGTCCATAGTTCCCACTTGGTTTGTACTAAGCAACATTATCATTTCTTAGTTGTATGGAAACTACAAACTCATGCATCTAGGCAACAATACACACTAGCTATTATATGATTCCACTAATGAGAAAAGCCTAGTCAATCTTATAGTTTGAGGAATTAGTCATGTCCCTCATATAGAGTATCTATATATGGAGTATTCTTGCCTATAGATTACCTATTATTTTGCTTAATAATGTGATTATTTCACATACATCATAAAAGTGCCCTTCTAATATGTTTGTGCATCAATCTTGAAACCATATTTTTATTAACCAACCGATGATAAGAATTATCTTAAACACGCCTCTATATTTGAATCCCACTAGCTTTGATAATCAACCATAATAACCTTAACAATGCATCGATGGCAACAATGCCTAATAAATCATCAATTGTCTTAGGTGAATCTAGCCAAAGCCAATCCATCAAATCCACTAATCTCCCTTGCATCCCAATCATAAAATTTTATGGTTGTTGGAACAAGCTTGGGAGATTGAAGAGATATAAGGAACATTTCAACTTCCAAAATACCGAAGAAACAAAAATAATTAGCTAACACATCTTCTTTTGGGAATTTTTGTATATAGTTCTTCCTTTGCAAATCAACATACCCTATTTTGGTTTCCCAAATATTTACTAAATGACTTTGAAGATAAATTGGGAAGAGAATCCATCATATAGGTATTTCTTTTCAATAGCCTTAGAGGACATTGTTTTGTCTATCATTTATTATAATAGCTAATACCCAATTTTTTTATAAGATAACAAGCAAAACCTCCTCTTCACAAACTATGTTTTCCTTAATAATCCAAGAATGAAAAAAGGAACCCAAATAAAATTACGTACTCCCTACCATGAAGGCAAAAGAACATCCAATTTAAAGATAGATGTACCAAAAGGAAAGAAATATCACCTCAAAATCTGTCTTGAACTTATACATTGAATCTATACACACGAGAATCCCCTTAATAACTCTCTCACAACTTTCAATGCTAGAAGAATGAGTGTTTTCACAAGACTTTCATACTATGATATTTATATCAAGATTCACTTGCATAGTTTTAGAGTCAAGTTGACCCATTCTCATGAGTAGTTTACATGAACCCCTCATAAGAATGGATCACTTAGTACTCATTTCATCAAAGTGATGCTCATAGCGGTGAAGCATTAGGGATTCCTAGGAGGTCACCCATACTAATACTACTCTAAATCAAGCATGTTTAACCATGTAGATTGTCCCAAGATCAAACCCATTCAACTTGCCACCCCATTTGCAAAACCTTCATCAAGTGGTGTGCCTTATAAACCATTCATTATAGAGCAACTTTAGCTTATCCATTGACAAGTGGGAGGTGTTGATGTGTTTTCTATGCACATGCGAATGTAGAATAAAATACCCAAAAGTATCTTATCCTTTCTTGAACAAAGTTACTCAAATGCTGGAGATTTGCTTAAGGATCACTTGAGACAACTCCAAGGTTCTGGTATGTCGGGTCACGATGTGTGGATAAACATAGTTGGTTGATGTGATTGCTGGTATCACAAGGGGACTTACGTTGAATTGTCGAATGCTTGAATAGCTGGAACTTGATCATCTGATATTTCAATCTCGCGATGCTTTTTGTCCTAAACTAACTTGAATTGAAAAAAGGGCAAAAGGTGAAGTGTTAATAAAATCTATTCTAAGGCCTAGACTATAAGAAGATGGATGAATGATTAGGTGGAATCCTATTGATCGAGGTCTCAACATAGGGTTATATGAGACAGGGGTAAGTTCAATAGTGATTTCTCCTCTACAACCTTTGCCAGTCTGTGTGAAAATGAGAGCTTGACAACATTCTTTCGCTTTTAGCTAGCTAAATTTTTCAAGAATTTTATCTCTAGATTTAATATTTCTTTTCTTGCATGAATCTATTAATTTTGAGATAACAGATCTTGCCTTCATGAATTGATCCTAGTTTATCCCTTTAACCCTGATTAATTTATTTAGAGTGTTTGGTTCCATTTTAATCCTTTCTTTTACAATTAAATATTATTAAAAAATTGTATTATTGTTCCAAATTTTGTGGATATTTAGGAGACACAAATAAAATATAAATGTAATCATTCCATATTTTTGTGGGAGATATTGGAATGAGACTAATAGGAAGAGTAGTAAACATGAGTCACAATGAGCACTTTAGAATAAATCTAAACATTATAAGGAAGAGTAGCTTGGAAAAATAGAAGCGTAATTTATTTTCCAATATGCAAGATTATTACTTGGGAAAGAATCTTGAAAGAGGATTGAAAAGATTCCTTGAGCTAACATTGTCTCACTTATCCAAAATTATGAGGAAGGATTCATTAATGAAATGGTCATTAACAAGATGGAGAGAATAATAATTAGGAAGAGATAGATTTCACATGCTACTAGGTGACTAGATTGGAGAGAAACTAGAGGCAAATCATTTAGCTTGGCCATGACACAAAGTCTTAGAATAGATGCCAACCTTGGTGAATGGAATGAAAATCCCAAACAATTAATGAGTGGTGAGACAAGTAGAGGCATCTATAAATTTTGTTTTGAATAAAATAAAGAAAAAATGGGACTAAAACCAAGGTAAATGCACATGGAAATGATATGATGAAAATCAAAATAAATAGTTTGAAGATAATATTAGTTACCTAAAGGATATTCCACTTGATTATTTGGTATATCATAACTATTTTGAAACCATTAGAGGTACCTTTTGCTTCTGTAGATGAGGCATTCATTCATGTTGAAGTTGTGATAGCTTATTTGCCTCTTTATAGACAACAAATTATCCATACGAATTATCATATATACTTGTAACCTCCATCCCAAACCACCTATTTCACTCTTCTTCCTTTGTGTACCTCTTTTATTCTTCCATTACCTCTTCACTTACCTAAATTCAATCCAAAACATAGTGTATATAGCATCAAAAAAATTCCATATTTGATTAATATTATCCACAACATATTGAAAAGACAAATACCACACTTACTATGTCATCAACCAAAAATAATTTACTTACATATTCAAAGAGTTCAATAATGGAGAAACATCCATGCGGTGCTCTACACATGTCCTTGAAGGTTCAAGAAATACTTATCCTCTATTGGTCCAAACTTTAAATCACTTTCCATGCATGAAAACAATTACAACCATACACAATTTCCCACCCAATAGATTCTCTCAAACTAGTTTACTATCTTAACATAGGGTCAAGGAAAAGCGGGCCAAAATAGGAATCCAAGTGTCTTAAAAGCCTTCAAGACCATAGTGGTGAGGATTGAATTTCTTTCTTTAGGGGTATCTTTCTCTAGATTAATTAGTTGGGGATTCTATTAGGACCTTTTCCTAATTAAAAAAAAAATATAAAGATTACATCCCTAAATATTGCATTCATAATAGAATAAATTTCTGCAATATTGAGACTAAATTCATAATAGATTTATAGTGATGAATAAAGAAATATTTAAGATTATCAAAAAATTGATGTTTTCTTTCTCCCAACCGTCATTGGATATTGGGTGATCTTTGAGGCATTATGTCAAATAGTTCATGTGCCTTATCTAAGCTTACATATTTTACATGCATGTGTACCTTGGTAGTTGCACTACAACATCTATACTCACTAATCACATTTGGTTGGAAGTTTCTAAATCCATTTCAAACATATCTTGTGCATATCCTGCAATCATAGCATTCCTTTAGATAGCATTTCTTTGATGCATCTCACTAAACAGTTCATGTGCTTTCATGTCTATACTTCCACATTTTCCAAACATGTCAAACAGAGCATTTCCAACCGTAAGCATCTGATATTAATTGCCCTTACCTTCTGCTTTGATGGAAGCCCATACTCTATTCCAAAGCTCCCATTTTGGCACAGGTAGAGAGTACGTTGGCAAATAAAACTTATCGAAATGGAAATCTATTTGTTGCATTAACTGCATTGTGAGGACACTTATGTATTTCATTGACAACATAAAGCAGGAAAGGACATGAGAATATCTCCTCGGGGAGGTATTCTATGACAGCTACGAGGTAGATGAGAGTTTCTCATACCATTTGCTTCGTTCTATGCAGTCAAACACGAGAACACTATTTGAATTCAAATGCTAACGGTGGTTGTCTTTTTAACAGAAATAGATGGGAAGGGACGTCAAGGGAAGGAATGGGCCCACAACACACCTAAGCAGTCAAAGCTTAGTGTGTGTTGTTTAAGGCTGCCCCCTTAAGACATCATAATTGATTGGCTCTTCACTCTTAAGACCTTCAAAAGTCTTTAATGGCTTCATTGAGTTCTTTTGTCTTCCAAATTCACCTGCACCAACTTGAATTCTCCTTCAATGCTTGATTGCTTGTTCACTTGGAATTGAATTGATTTTATAACTAAGAGATCACTTGAATTGTAGGTAGACCCCTTCAAATGACAGGGTAGGCTTCCTTTTATACCTTATATATGTCTTGAAAGCATTTTATCCTGATGGCTTTAAATTAAAGTACTTTCTCTTCTATCTGGTATTGGTGGAGCAAATCCTTTTATGATATGTAAGTTGAGAATATTTTATGAAAGGTCCCTAAATGAATACACTTTAAACTAATTTTAATATACCTTGAAGTGTGCAATATGGAAGGTTTGTATTCTTAATCTCCTGCCCATTTCTTAATTTAAAAGATGATATCTTTATTAAATATCTTTATTAACTTGATTTCTCCTTCAATTCTTGATGAATGCTTGATTGCATGTTCACTTGGAATTCAATTGATTTTATAATTAAGAGATCACTTGAATTGTAGGTAAACCCCTTCAAATGATAGGGTAGGCTTCCTTTTATACCTAATACATGTCTTGAAAGCATTTTATCGTGATGACTTTAAATTAAAGTACTTTCTCTTCTATCTGGTATTGGTGGAGAAGAGGTTGCATTGCATCATCCTAGGATACATATTTCCGCAGATACAACACAAGTTAAATGTATCCCAAGTCGATGCAAAGCAACCTCTGCTCCAGAGATCACCAAAAAATAGAGAAAGAACTTTAATTTAATGCCATCAGGATAAAAGTCTTTAATCAAGAGAGATAAAACTTGAGTTTGATTGTCATCATTTACTTTGCCAAATTCTTCACACGTAACTCCTGAATCAATTTCCTACTCACAAGAATTTTATTATGTCTTAAATATAGGGAAACAGAAGGCTTCAAATAGAAAACTTGAACATGCAACTAAATCCATTGACTAACCAGAAAAACAAAATTAAGAAATGGTTTGATCATTTGAGAGATGTTGTAGACTTGCAACTCACCAGCTAAGTTTTTGCGGGTAAGAATTTTTTTTGTTTTGGTTATGGTTGTGGTGTTTATAGGGAGACATTTACAAATTTATATCTATTTTCACTATTTAATGGTTTATGGGTTTGTAATGGTAATTTAATGTTCTTTCATATTTTTGTATATATTATTTATAATAGCCTATTATATTGATTTGTTCTATTATGCATAATGGTGTGGGTAAGACGACTTTGCCGTCAGTGCATGAAAGCATTGAACGAGTTCTACTTTTAAAAATTACATGAAACATTTTTAATTTATTTGATTCAGTGTTATTTGCAAAAAATGATTATCAATGATGTTTCCTTTCTCCAAGAATTGTCTAGGATCTTTCCATCAGATAATATGTAACATCGAATGACTAAATTTTTTCATTACAAATGCTTATTTTATTTAATTATTATCTGAGCGTGAATTAAAATTTATATCTGTATGGAAGCAGAACATACAAGTTGAAGAGTCATGTGCAAGAAAATTTCCTAAAAGAAAGCAAGCAGGCATTATCTTGAATGACATGGAAACAAGCTCATCAGCTGCTTAGAAGAGAGCAATTGGAGAATGGCAGAGGAAAGTGTTTAAGGGTGACAAATAGATAGATAGTATGCAATACAAACAAACAATGTCTGGAGTGTCTGATGTGACGTCTCTAATTTATGTCCGGAGGGACTAACTGGTTTTGGAGTTCCTACGAAACCTATTGGGCCACGCTTGGAGGAAATCAATGTGTTCATGCAAGGAGCACCTTTTTTACAAGCGTGGCCCAATAGGTTTTGCAGGAACTCCAAAACCAGTTAGTCCCTCCGGACATAAATTAGAGACGTCACATCAGACACTCTAGACATTGTTTGTTTGTATTGCATACTATCTATCTATTTATCACCCTTAAACACTTTCCTCTGCCATTCTCCAATTGCTCTCTTCTAAGCAGCTGATGAGCTTGTTTCCATGTCATTCAAGATAATGCCTGCTTGCTTTCTTTTAGGAAATTTGCTTGCACATGACTCTTCAACTTGTATGTTATGCTTCCATACAGATATAAATTTTAATTCACACTCAGATAATAATTAAATTAAATAAGCATTTGTAAAGAAAAAATTTAGTCATTCGATGTTACATATTATCTGACAGAAAGATCCTAGACAATTCTTGGAGAAAGGAAACATCATTGATAATCATTTTTTGCAAATAACACTGAATCAAATAAATTAAAATGTTTAATGCAATTTTTAAAAATAGAACTTGTTCAATGCTTTCATTCACCGACGGCAAAGCCATTTGACCCACATCATCTCTCATCGTCGGAATTCCGATGACAACTAATGAAATGCCCGACAAGGATGGTATGCATTCGACGACACTCCTTTGACGGAATTTTATCCTTTGGAGTTGGAATTCTGACAATAGCCCTAGATTGTGACGGTATTCTTTCGGGGTATGAGCATCCATGGTGGCCGTCAGAAAAGTTGGAGGTGGTATCGGAATTGCGACGACGACAAGGATAGTCGGAACTTCCGACACAAAGTTTTCGACGACTTTTTTTGTCGATAGTGCGACAAAATTTGGTCGGAATTCTGACAATTTGCCATCGAAATCTTGACCCGAATGTACTAATGCCTATTATATCAAGTAATATAAACTAACTGTAATAGTTTCAAACTAAAAATGCAAATCGTAGTGATTTTAAACATAAAATCCAAACCATATCACACAAATGATAAACTAACCTCAATGCGACTTTTCCAGTGTTAGGTACATCAAATCGCACCATGTTAGTCTTTTCTCTGACAAACGTACCAATTTTTGGAGCCCGCACCCTCTTTTTCCTGCAGGATGCTGTTCAAATGTGGTTTATTCATTCACTTGTTTTTGATGTGTGTGTTATGCACATTAAACTGTTGGTAACCATGAAGCCAGTCGTGACCGTCCTCCGACATGTCCACATAATTTCGCGTGGGCCCTGAGGAGTGAAACCGAAAACTTGACTAACTCAACAGGCAACTCCATGTCACATACCATGGATCCAGGCACCTTGGAAAGTTGGCATGGTATGCATGTCTCAGACATGTATGTGGATGCATGTTGTTGGTACGACAAGTCCGTTTTCAAGCTAGAATAGACGCATCCTCTTTTTCAAGGGGGTTATTTAAGGGCTATATAACATGGACCAAAAATGAACAATTCTAAATTTATTTAATTATTTATTCTAAGTTGGGTCAGTTAGAAGCACCGCCATGCTCGTGAGAAGAGACACAAGGTTTAATCTATTAAATTTTAAAACTATAGTTTCTTTTCTTATGATGACTTAGGTCCATTATGTATAAGTCGTATGTTTATTTTTGTTTTGTATTTTTTGGTTGTTTTCTATTAGAATGTGGGTTGAGAGTAGATAGGTCTACTCTCAATTGTTGAAAGCACCTCTTGTGTGGGGTTTGAATAAGTTGTATATATTTGTAGGGAAATGTTTTTTAATGGGTAAGAGTATCCTGATATTTCAATTGTAAAAAAGTTGTAAAGGGGTAAGAGTAACCTTATATTTCATTTGCGGAAGAGTTTGAAATGGGTAAGAGTACCCTTATACCTTAATTGTAGCTTACTATTTACTACAAGAAAATGAGTAAAAAAAATCTATCAATTTGTTGAAAAAGAAATTTGAAGAAAATGGAGGAAGGGATGATTGTTGTAAATTATCTATTCTCTAGACTTTTACTAGATGGTGTCCTTGCCCTCCTTCAATAGGGTTCTCGTAGAACTCCTTATGTGGAACTCCTTGGGAATTGGTATTAATGGTATGATTGTTGCAATGAATTTTCTATAATATTCTTATGTCGTTGTTGTATAGTATTTGGTATTAAATTACTTGGTCATTGTGCATCTTCCCTTAGTTTGGGGGCAGATAGTTTATTGTCTTAAAGGTGGTGAGCACTTCTTGGTTGCAAAAAAGATTGTGTGATCTATCCATGTTGCAGGTTCATTAGAAAATTGATTAGGATTACCAAATAAGGATTGTTGGTGTAGAATATTCTTATCAAAGACTCCTTCTAGATAAGCTTGCTTGTAAATATGGATAAGGTTTCATAGGTGTAAGTGCTTGCATGGAGTTGCATGTCTATCTTCTAGATAACAATTGCTATTCTTGATGGCTCATCGCTTGTTACATATTTGTACTTCCTTCCTAAGCTAATTAACTGATTCTCACTATTTGTATTCTATGTGTCTTTACAATAATTTTTCTTTCAATTTGATACTTGCATTCATCCATAGGTTCCTGTCTAATCTAACATGGTATTAGAGCTTTGTTTTGGATAAGCTTTTGTCTAACAAAACTGCAAGATTTGATTATAAATATAATTTGTTTGCCACAAAGATATTTATATTTTTTTTTCATCTTTTTCTGTGTTCTTTGTGCAAAGTGTTGGGTAGGTGTACCAAGATGGTGTGCAAAAAGGTGGGGTATAAGTGAACACTTTTTTTTTTGAAATCAGCTAAACCTGAATTTGGAGGAGAAATTTGAGTCATCCACTCAAAATATGAAGATACTCAAAGAACAAAGATTGTAGTACTCTGAATCTAGTTTCCAAACTACTAAATATTTTTAAAATTGGATAAGATTAAGGGGGTCAAATCCTTTGCGCACGAAAAATAGATACTGATTTTTTCTGAAAAACATAACATAGTGTCTTATGTACACATCCAAAAAGTCATAGTTAAATTTAATGTTTTGACAAATCCTTTGGTATAAAGATAGTTAAGAGTGAGTAATAAAAGCTGTGTATTTTTTTGTAAGTTTTTGTTGAGTATTATTTTTTTAATGATTTTTCGAATTGGGCACAACTTGAAAATCAGGTACTTGTTCGTGCATGAAGCATAACTTGCACCAAAATAATAAAAAATGCAATTTTTTCTTTTTAAAGTGTAAATACTTAGGTGTACTACAATAATATATAAAGTTTTTAAAATTTGGATAAGTAGATTAAAATTTATTAAAAAAATGGTACACATATGTCTCTGAGAACTATGGAGACACTAGTAAAGAAATTCAAAATTAATGTGTTATTGTTGTTCAAATTAAAAAAAAAATGGCTAGAAAGCTCAGAAGATGGGTGAAAATGTGGTGGCAATTTTAGAAATACCCAGTTGATGAGGTGCAAACATGATGATGACAAAGTAGAGAAACCAATTTGATAAAACAAAACATGTCAAAAAGGAGGGAAATGGATAGAAATCAAACTTCTAACTCTTAGCCTTGTCATCCAAGCCTAATCACAAGCCTAAATGCACTAAACACATATGGGGTTTGTAGAAACAATATCGCGTACATGGTTTAGAGAGAACAAAACCTGTATGGGTTATGTCAACATAAAGACATCCTATATATATATATATACATATATATATATATATATACATATATATACATATATATATATATATATATATATATATACATATATATATATATATATATATATATATATATATATATATATATATATATATGTATGTATGTATGTATGTATGTATGTGTATGTGTATGCATACATATATGTATGTATATAATATGTATATATATGCGTACATGTATATATATGTACATATATATGTATGCATACATGTATATACATATATATACATATATATGTATGCATACATGTATATACATATATATATGTACATATATGTATATACATATATATGTACATATATGTATATACATATATACATATATATGTACATATATGTATATACATATATACATGTACACATATATGTATATATATGTACATATATATGTATACATATATATATGTAAATACATGTATACATATACATATATATATGTATACATATATATATACGTACACACACAGATATATATATATATATATATATACATATACGTACATATATATATATGTACATATATATATGTATATGTATATATATATATATACATATATATACATATATATACATATATATGTATATATATATCTATATATATGTATACATATATATGTACATATATATACATATATGTATATATATGTACATATATATGTATACATATATATAGATATATATATACATATATATGTATATATATGTATATATATATGTACGTATATGTACATATATATATGTACATATATATATATGTACGTATATGTACACACACACACACACACACACACACACACACACACACATATATATATATATGTATGTACGTATATGTACATAAATATTGATGCATGCTAAAAAGGACACAAAAGGCACAAGTTCAAATGTTAATATGTTAGTGATAATCAAAACGAAACACAAATGAAGCTATGATCCTTAACATGCATATCAAGAGAGATATAAAGCGGACAATAAGAAGGATACAAAAACGGAAAAGGGAAAGAAAACTCCCCAAGATGCTCCCCAAAATGCTCATAGCTATTCCTACCTTATTCCTCTCCTCTCCAAGTCCCACATGAGTGTAGCTCTCAGCTTTTTGCACTATTCATGGATGTCTTATGAAGATTCAAAATGTTTATGAAAATGAGAACAAATTCCTATGCAAGTGTATATAAGTTACTATGAGAAAGCATCTAATTAGTATATGTAAATTTTAGTAAAATAACAATGCTAATGCTCCTAAAATGCTCTCTTAAAATGAATATAAGTTTGATGCATAAAATACCTCTCCTTTTTTTAAAATGAAGAATGAGAGTTCTATTTATAGGGAAAATAGGGCAATGGATGGTCAAGATTGAGTAATCTTAACAAGGGACAGGATTGATGGGTTTATGATCCATGTGGTGGCTTTCAACCCAATCCCATGATGACAAATGTCAACATGAGATGGCTTGAGAGGAGAGGGAGGAAGCATTAAATGGTTGAGATGACATGAAGGTTACCTTGGGAGGCTTTGGTTAGGCTTGAGTTAGTGAATAAAACTTTTATCCAATGAATAATGCCTTTATCCAATGGATAAACTCTTGTGCAAGAGTTAATGGGGATAACCATGGTCAAAGCAGTAAATGCTTGAAGAGACCCATGTGTTAAATGAGGGTTGGGTTAGAGGGAAAGTCTCTAACCATGTGGGTGAGTTGAGTTTAACTATTAATGGTTATGTAAGAGCCATAAATGGATTGGAAGACTTTGGGGGGTTAACTTGTTGGAGATTAAAAGCCTTTAATGCTTTTCAAAGACTTTGGAGGCTTTGAGAAGTGACTTCTCTTTGCTTAGGAATGTGACAATAATTAGGGAGGGGGATTAGGCTACTTTGAAATGGATTAGAAGAATATATAATGGGTTTAAGACGCAAGTGGGTTTGGTGGGTGAGAGAAAATAAGATTTTAATTAAAATAAAATTCCTTTATTTCAACTAAAATTGTTCAACTTGCATTTGTAGGAGAATGCAAGTGGGGGGAAGTTTAGAGATTTAAATAAATATTTATTTATTTATTTAAATGAGGAAAGGGGTTAAATTAAACAAATATGCTTTATTCATTTAATTAATTGTTAGAGTGTGGTTTAATGAATTAATTTAAATAAATTGAATAATTTATTTAGTTAATAGAAGAAGAGGTTTAAGGATGAATTAATTAAATATCAATTTAATTAACTATTGACTGATGGTTAAATAATGAAATAAATACTAAACATTCATTTAATTAAGTGGACAGATTTATGTGTCTTCATTTGCCCCTCTTTGAGACGGTGCGGTTTATTGTGTTGTTTCAAAGAAAGAAAATATGTATGAGAAATATGCCCTAGAAATGTTAATTTAGTGGGTGGTATGCCCCCTCGAGAGATGGGTCAAAAAATTTCAAAAAATCGGGCAATCTCTCGAAAAAGAGAAAGAAGTTGGGGGGAGGTAGAATAGAATAATTTAGAAAGAATGCTGAAAGAATGGGAGAAAACAGAGTTAATATGGAGAAATTAGATGCTTTCAAAGTTGAAAGGGACCACGACGGTGAGCGGGGTGAATTATGGTTAGGGCTGGGGGGGTATATTTGGAGGGGAAGGGGTAAAACTCTCCCATTTGCACCTATCTCCCAGGCAGTTTGGAGCTCTGATATTGACCTTTGTTAAAGGAGTGAGCAGCAGTCATCATGGTCATGCCTATAACAAATCACCGGCTAGAGCAGATCCATTGATACCAGTGGCCAGAGGACTACAGACCAACGGTACGCTAATCTTGAATTTTTCTTTTGATGCATTTTTGGCATGTTTTTTCAATTGTCAAAATCCAAGTAAGACAATAGCGCTAAACCTGTGTTTTAGCACTTTTGTTGCCTAAAGTAGTGCTATTGTGCCGCAATAGCACTACTGCATAGTTGTATTAGCGCTGTTGTTCGTTTAGTGCTTTTGTGTCATAGTGATAACGCTTTTGTAGTTTGGCACTGTTGTGTAGGTGTTGTGGTGCTTTTGTGATAAAATAACGCGATGGTATAGCTGTTGTAGCACTATTGTTGTTATAGCGTGGTTGTATCATAGTAATAGTGCTATTGTCAGCAGAGTAGAATGATTGTGATAAAATTCCCCATTGTTAAATAAAATATCTCTTGATGCCTGTGTTGATTGATTGATTGGTTGTTTTGATGAATCATAGCAGCCCCGTTGAGACTAGGTCATTGTGATAAATGCCTGTTGTAGTCTAGGATTGCTATAATCGATTACTTGTTGAGACTCGAAGATACTTGATTGAAAAGTATTTGTTGATAGTCTAGGTTGAAACTTAAGAAAGTTTGTAGCAAAACAACTGATATGTGTTGATATGTGTAGGAGGATCTTCCCGTCTTATAGATGCGGGAGCGACACCCTGCGACACAACAACTACATGAGTAGTTGACTGAGGCGGAGATAGATTATATTTGTGTAGCTAGATTATATGATATGGTATACCTATTAGTGATTCAGATGAATCACAAACTACTGATAGCGTTGGCTGAGTGATGGCACAGCGAGACATGCTCCTTTCATTTGGCGACGAGAGAGATGACTGTGACCTTGGATGATGTGTGGAGGATACTTCATATCTCAATTAGATGGGAGCTCGTGACATATGATCGACACCTAGGGATGACAACCATGCAAAGGATATTCACTGAGGACGTATACATTGAGGATGGCTCTGTGGCATGGGAGGATATAGAAGCGCTTTATGAGCCTCCACCATCGGTACTAGCAGGTATCGTAGGAGGTTTGCTTTGCCCTGATCGACGTTTGCATGAATTGGCCGTTGGTTGGGGCAAGGTGATAGAGCAGATGGTGATAGGGGGGACCCGCTATGCATGGGGGCCATGTGTGTTAGCACACCTTTATAGGGATTTGCATGAGGCAGTGCACCGAGAGAGTAGATCGCTAGGGGTAGGGATCACTTTGTTTCATATATGGGCTTGGGAGCACTTTCTAGTCACACAGACGGTATGTTTGAGGTTTAGGGCGATATATCAGCCCTATGTTTTTATGTATGAAGGTTTAATGACCCAGCCCCATATGGGGAAGTTGGAGTTTTTGCGACGAGCATTGGATGACTTAGATACGGTCATATGGAGGCCGTACGCTGATGCTGTGTAGAAAAGATTTTTTTTGACATACATTCACAACATAAGTCGTTTAAGGTATTCTATTCAAGGTATGTGACAACTGGAGAGTGCACTAAAGAAGTTAAATAAATCTGCACATATTGAAAATATGTCAGAAATAAGTTCATGCCTAAACAAGGAGTATGAAACTGCTTCTGCACACATAGAACATGATCAATGAATGTGTACAATTGTCAGATATGAAGTAAGAAGTCGAAATAGTCAAGAATAAATTACCAACTTGTGTAGAGTTCTGACAAATCACCAAAAGTTCCCTGTCAATGTTAGAAAATTGCCAAAGACAAGAAGAAACAATTACTAAACAGAGCCATCCGATTCATGAAGACAAGTGGCACCTTGGATATCCACTGACACACATCTATATAACATGAAACAATAAAGACTGCACTTCTAACCACGTGGCTACTAGCAAACTGCACATACGTTGACATCAATGACAAGAAGATCAACAACATATCCCATCCTTTTATGCCATAGCCAATATTTATTGCTCCGAGTCTAAAAAATATTTGTTTCCACTTTCATCCTTTATGTAATAAACATTTTTCCTTGTTTTAATGCCTTCTACTACTATCTTTCCAGTTTTTCTTTTTCTGATTATACATCCAATATTGGTGAACACAATTTCATGACCTTTATTGCACATCTGACTAACACTTAACAAACTCCATCTCAAACATTCTACATAATAAACTGTGGAAGGACAACTGAGAGGGGGGAGGGTGAATCAGTTGTCAGTAAATTATAACCCAAATACAAATTATTCCAACTTAAAATTGGTGCCGGTAAACCAAACTTAATACCGATTAAACAAATTAGCAATTATATCAGTACTGGTGAAACTTAATGTATGAAACATAAAGGAAAACAACATCCACAACACATGACACAAATATTTTGACGTGAAAACCCTGTAAGGGGAAAAACCATGGTGGGAAACCTTACCCACAATTAGATGATACTACTGTAGATAGTAAGTGTATACAAATGGGGTCTGCACATGCAGAAAGGCCAACCGCCTAGAGCTCACTGCTCAAACACAAAATAGGAGTCACATTGACTACAGTAGGATGGTTAAATCCTATAACAATGTACTGCTTCAAAGTAGCATCTGCAATACTGGATTAAGTACCAGTTTAAGCTTTGACAAACACCTTCATAACCTTCCTTCAAACTCTATATAATGTTTGCATGATTCGCACTATGATCTCCTCATATGATCTTCAATATTCGTACTTACACTCATACCATTACCACACCATATCTCTTAAATGAGATCTTACATTTATTTATACAAAACCTAAGATGAAATGCTAAGGTCGGCTTACTAAAGATATTAAATTTAAATCAATTACAAAATAAGTCTTGATGCAATACAACATGTCGAACTCAATGTATTTACACAATATCCAATCAATAAACCATTTCCAAAATGTGTCGTGCTGATCTAGAACATGATATCTTGTACCAGTCCATAACCTAGACCTATCTGTTGATAAAGAAAAATATGTCAACCCGATTAGACCAATAAGCAAACATCAAATCCAAACATCCAATCCATGTCTTCGACATAACCAAATTATCTCTAGATGAAAACAAGTCATCGTCACTGCCGGTGAACATATACCGGTGATTGTGCAGAAGCCACTAACCATGCTGGTGAACACAATGTGTCGGTTCAACAATAAACCAATATAACCGGAGTGCCAAATCAACAATGTAGACCTCTAGAAGGATAAGTATTGACATCAATGACAATACCAATGCAACACATGACGAAGTCATCCATAATACCAACATAAACATCATCAATTTTATGCTTACCATCAAAAAAAATACTTCCTATTCTACAAATCAGTGCAGCTTCTTCTCCTGCAAACTTTACTGATCCACCATCATACTTTATAAGATTAAGGAACTTTTTTTATCTCCTATCATGTGATTTGAACATCCGGAGTCAATGATCCAAGATCTTAGTTCTACCTTAACATGTAGTGCAGTCTTCTCTTTTTGTCTTCTGGAGCTATCCCGATTCTTCTCTTCTATAACCAAGAATAAAGATTCTTCATTTCACCATTTTATTCTTTAGATGAATGTATCTCCATAGAACATATGCTCTTTTTCCCTTTATCTATTTCATCAGTCCTTTTCTTAAATCACGTCTTCTATATCTACTTTTCTTTTCATCATCATCATATTTTCTATAGTCTTCTTTTTATATATATATATATATATATATTTGGAAGTGATATGAAAAATTCTTCCACAATTAAAGTACTTTAAGGGTAACTTACCTTTGTACTTTCTAATTCCTCTCTTTAGTCTTCTCACAAAGTTCACATCAATCTCATCCAGTTCTCACTTGTTTTTGGGTCATCCCTTGATATCCTTCAAAAATTAAATGCAACTTCTTTTCGATAGGATTTTATATCTTCCATCTCTCCAATTTCACAAGCATACAACATTTCAATAAGCTAATCAATCGAATAGTTATTCAGATCATGACATTCTTAAATAGAACACTTCTCTGATTTGTAGGGTTTGGTTAATATAAACAATATTTTTCTGATAACATTACTTCAAAAATTACAACAAAAACTCGAAAAGCCTCTGTGGTATCATTCACTCTGCGTATGTATTTCTCAACACTCTCATCATCAACCATTCTGAGACCTTCAAATTTCTACTTCAAAAAAAAAGTCTAGCTTGGTGACTCTTCAGATCACCTTCATATGCATAACATATCTTGTTCCAGACTTAGCTTCTTTCAATCCTTTAACCTTACCAAAAAATTCATCACTTGGACAACTAATAAGTATTGTTATATCTTTTGCATTTGTCTCTTGAATGTTAATTTCATCTAGAGTCGAAGATCCATTATGAGATCATTTGTAACGTGTCTGAATAATATTTTAGATTCCATTCTACATTGTCTCCAAGTAAGATTCCATTCTTTTCTTCCAACAAGGAAAATTCTTCCATCAAACATCGATGCTTTAACATGAAGTTCCTATGCTATTTTTGGATCTACCTCAAGCGGTTAAGCTTTCCAAAGATGAACCAATGCTCTGATACTAATTGTTGTGTTCGTTAATAGATTTTGTCTTCCCAAAATAATTTAAAGAAAGACTCAATATGCCTAACATGAAAGACAAACAAGAAACTAACAGTTGGAGAGATTTCTAATTGAATCAACAATCTTCCTTGAAATTTTAGAGGTACAACTCCCTCATAGAATTTAATTCTAATTTTTTAGGGTATGCTTTTTTTTGGCATTATAGTAAGAAAGATTGTTGGCATTTCAATATCAGGAGATTGTTGATATTCAATAAGGATATTGAGAAGGTTGTTGAAGATTATTGATATAACTGAAGAAGGATGATAACTATCTTTATAACATTATTTTGTCATTGATGTCATGAAATTGATTATCTGATTCAGTATGATGTTGCCATATCTTGAGAAGATTGATTTGAAGAGAATTAAGATGTCGGTAAAAGACACAGAAAGAATGTGATGAATAAGAGGAGAAATAAGTTATTCAGTGGGCAACTATTACCGAGTTAGACAATGATGAGATCATGATGTTTAGATTGTTTTGATATTCTACATATGTTGTTGATTGTAAGGTTAATACTATACTATGCAACTGAGCAAAGAACCTAGTCGGTAAACCCTAAGGTTATCGATATCGGTTAATGAAGGCGAAATGTCTATCAAGTAAAGTTTAGTATTTACCGAGTTGCAACCGAGTTATGACAGTGCACATTGGATGGATAAAAGCATTATTTAATGAAGGACAAGGATTAGTTGGAAATGTATAAATGATTGGTATGATGTGCATGAAGTTTGTTAAGGATCTATGGCAAAGGAAAATAGGCAGGAAGATCTACAGCGCAGATTGAACCGTAATAACCTTATGCAAGTTCCAAGATACGAATGCAAGTCCCAAGGCAAGGTAAAACATTTTCAGATCGAAAGGATACATTGAACCTAGTCAAGTTTGAAGATCTGATGGCTAAGATTGATCATGGGAAATGTGATCAAGGAGATTCAGCGGTTAGCAATTGTTTATAAATAAGGAATTGTTGATAAACAATATATGCGGGCAAGTGTATGCACAGGGATGCTACATAGTGATTACCGAGCAGAAAAGATTGAAGACTTGTTTGAATAATAGAGTAGAGAGCCCAGCAGAGGGACAAGATAAGTCCTATGACTAGATTGTTTTGAGCAAATAAGAATCTGCTTTACCATTTTTAGATGTAAAGTTGCAGATAGATTTTTATTACTGTTATTTTGTAAGTGACAGAAAATCTCTTAACCGAGTGGACTTAACAGTCTTATATGTAAACCCTCTAGCAAGGTAACATTCTAAATGAGTGTTTGAAATCCTTTGACAAGGTCACTTATAACAAAGTGAAGATCCTAATAGATCTGAGGGAAATCCCTTAACCGGGTCACATCTAGCAATGTGTTTGTAATCTTTAATAGGATTTGCTTTTAACCGAGCATACTCTAGAAGAGTATATTTCTTAGTGGGTCTGAAATCTCACAGTGGTTTTTCCCTATTTGGGTTTCCATGTTAAATCTAGTGTTATGAGTGTTATGATGATTATATGCTTATGAGTTTGCATGTTTAGCAATTTTGGTTATATAGCTGAAGTATAAGTTACCGAGGTTGAATCTGTTGTTTTTATGGAAGATTAAGTTTGTATGATTCACCCCCCCTCTCATCTTGTTAGCTATTGGCATATGTACTTTACATCAAGTATCAGAACTATCAATTGGTATCAGAGCTTTGGACTCCGGAAGAAAAAGTTTAAAGGTACTTGAGGCAAAGATCTGAAGATGTATAAAAGGGATGCACGGAAGCTGAACAAGTCAAGTTTCTCCACATGGCAGAAAAGAATGAAGCTGCATATATCAAGAATTGGAGAATATGAAACATATTATCTGAAGAATGATTATATTGCACCAAGCACCAACCCTATGACCCTGCAAGAGATAAAGGCAAAGCAAGAACATATTCAAGCTATGATTGAAATAACATAAGCATTGACCGACTCAGAGTTTAATGATCTAGAAGGCTGTAATGGTGCAAAAGCAATGTGGACTAAGCTCATATCTATGTATGGAGGTGATGAACATGTTCAAAGAGAAAAAGTAGATAGTCTAAGAGGACAACTTGAATCCATGAGGATGAATGAAGGTGAGAACATAACCCAATACAGTACAAGACTAAAGGAGATTGTCAATCAAATTAAAGGAGCAGGTGGAACTATTGAAGAAAATGATATAACAAGTAAGTTGTTGAGAACCCTTCTACTAGCCTATGCTATTTGAGTCTCTGCAATCAATGAATTGAGGTCTGTACCTAACATGCCAGTTTCTTTAGATGCTACTATTGGTAAGCTACATGCATTTGAGTTAAGTAATTTTGATAACAGTGGGTCTTCGGTAAATAAAGTTGAATCTGCATTTAGTTCTCTTCATATTATTGAATCTGATGATTACAATGATAGAATGAGTAAGTACTCTGAAGGGAATCACAGTGGAGCAAGTGAAAGATTTCGTAAGAACATGGAAGAAGTGCACAAATTGTATGAGGAAATCAAGAAGCAAGAAGAGTTTGAAGCATTATTAGCCAAAAGGTTACCGAGAGGAAAAGGTAAGTATAAAGGGAAGCTACCTTTAAAATGTTTCAATTGTGATAAGATAGGACATATGGCTTCTAACTGCCCTGACAAAGAATCTAGTGAAAAGAGAGAATACTAAGATAATAGGAAGAAAGACAACCAATACAGAGGACATCAAGACTTCAGAAGGAGAGATAGAAAGACATGTCTAGTAGCAGATGAGGAATCCAACGATGACAAATATGATGAAACTGATACTGAGGAAGTTGTTTATGTGGCTATTAAAGATGGATCTGATGAAGAAAGGTATGAAGAAAAAGCTCTAATATCTCACATAAATAATAATGATTCTTGGATCATAGATAGTGGATGCTCACATCATATGACAGGTGATAAACACAAGTTTGTTAAATTAGAAGACTATGATGGAGGCTATGTAAGATTTGGTAATGATGCATCATGTCCGGTGAAAGGTAAAGGATCTATAACACTTCTTGACAATGCTAAATGTGATGATGTATACTGGGTTGAAGGATTGAAATGCAATTTGTTGAGTGTAGTACAACTAAACAATACAGGATACCAAATAGAATTTTAGAAAGGAATTGTCAAAGTTCATGACAAGCATGGAAAGTTAGCTGCTACCGGGACACAAACAAATGGTAATACATTTCATCTTGACTCAACTCAGAACAAGTGTCTTTATGCAAAGATAGATGATACCTGGTTATGGCATAAAAGGTTTTGTCATGTAAATTTTGATAATCTGATCAAAATAAGTAAGAAGCACCAAGTAAGAGGTCTACCGAGTCTTGAAAAACCTAAGAATGCTATGTGCTAAGGATGCCAGATAAGTAAGATGACAAAATCAAGCTTTACAAGTAAGTCCTACACTTCTAAAGGAATTTTAGATCTAGTATATACTGATCTTTGTGGTCCTATGAAAGTTCAAAGTTATTATGGTGATAAATATTTCATATTATTTGTGGATGATTACTCAAGGATGATGTCAATCATGTTTTTAAAAGAAAAATCAGAATCTTTTCAAATGTTCAAATGGTACAAGGCAAGAGTTGAAAAGGAAACAGGAAGACAACTGAAATGTCTCAGATCTGATAGAGGAGGAGAATTCACTTCTGATGAATTTAACTTATACTGCAATGATCATGGTATAAAGAGGCAAGTATCTGCACCGAGAACACCTCAGCAAAATGGGATAGCCGAGAGAAGAAACAGATCAATTGTGGATTGTGCCAGAACCCTGATGATAGAAAAGAGGGTACCTCAAACATTTTGGAGAGAAGCAATCAACATTACAGTTTACACCCTGAACCGAGTTCAATTGAAGAAAGGAACTATGAAGACACCATATGAGATCTGGTATGACAAGAAACCTAATGTAAGTTATTTTAAAATCTTTGGAAGTAGATGCTATGTTCACAAAGATGACAGAAATGGAAAGTTTGATCAGAAAAGTGAAGAAGGAACATTTCTTGGTTATTCTTCTAGAAGTAAAGCATTTAAATGTCTGATCAAATCATCTAACAAAATAGGAGAAAGTGCAAATGTGAAAATTGATGAATTTGTAGAAAGAAATGATGAAGGAAATTCTAAAGAACCAGAAGATTATGAAGAATTTGTTTATGTTCAACCGAGAAGTCCTACCGAGAAAGCTGCTGAAGAAAATGAAGATAATGTCCAATTACCAAGTGATGAAGAAGATCATACAGAACCTACCAAGCCTATATTAGCCAAATATGTCAGAAGACATCATGCATCAAGTCAAATTATAGGAGATAAGGATGATCCAGTGATGACAAGGAATGAACTAAGACAGAACACATGTTTGATATCTGAATTTGAACCGAGAATAGTGAAAGAGGCATTTAACAGTGAAGATTGGGTAAATGCTATGATAGAAGAGATTGATCAAATCAAGAAGAATGACACATGGACACTGATCCCAAGACCGAAGGACAAAAATTTAATCGGTACTAAGTGGATTTTCAGAAACAAGCTAAATGAGAAAGGTGAAGTCATTCACAACAAAGCAAGACTAGTTTGCAAAGGTTATGCTCAAGAAGAAGGAATAGATTATGGTGAGACTTTTTCACCTGTGGCTAGACTTGAGAGAGTAAGAACATTGTTGGCATATGTTGCTTTCAAAAATTTCAAGATATATCAAATGGATGTTAAATCTGCATTTTTGAATGGTATACTAGAAGAAGAAGTTTACATTGAACAACCTGAAGGATTTGTTGAAGACAAGAGTAAAGATCAGGTATGCAAATTGAACAAAGCTTTATATGGTCTGAAACAAGCACCTTGAGCATGGTATGAAATATTGCACTCTTATTTAATCAAGATTGGTTTTATAAGGACAAGTGAAAACAACAACATGTACATGAACAAAGATGAGGACAATGGAATATTGATCTCAGCCATATTTGTTGATGACATTATATTTTGTGGAAATGATTCTCTATGCAAGAAGTTTGGTAATGAAATGTGCAAAGAATTGAGATGTCACTAATCGGTGAGATAAAGTATTTTATAGGTTTACAAATACTACAAATGAAAGATAAGATTTTCATTACTCAATCCAAGTACATAAAGGAAATCTTGAAGAAATTTGGAATGGAGTATTCTAAACCAGTAAGTACTCCTATGACTACTAACTGTAAATTATCAAAGAATGATGAATCTGCATCTATTGATGAGAAACTTTACCGATCTATGATTGGAAAATTGCAATACGTTGTGCATAGTAGACTGGATATAGCACATGCAGTAGGTATTGTAGAAAGATTCTCTACAGATCCCAAGGAAACACAAATGACAACAATCAAGAGAATTTTCATATACCTGAGAGGCATTGAAGATTATGACTTAGTATATGAAAAGAGAAATGGTTTTGAGTTAAAAGTTTATACTGATGTTGATTGGGCAGGCAACATTGATGACAGGAAAAGCACAATTGGTGGAGCTTTCTTTTTGGGAGAAAGACTAGTAAGTTGGCTTAGCAAGAAACAAGGATGTATTTCTCAGTCTACAACAGAAGCTGAATATGTTGCTGCAACATTGAATTGTACCAATATAGCATGGAGCAAACAATTGTTGGAAGGTATAAATGAGAAAGTTACCGAGCCAGTAACTATATTCTGTGATAATACTAGTGCCATTAACATTTCAAAGAATCTAGTAATGCACTCTAAGACAAAGCATATATCTATAAAGTATCATTATCTTAGAGAAGAAGTTCAAGAGAAGAAAGTTGTGCTGGAGTATATCAGTTCAAAGGAGCAATTAGCAGATATCTTCACAAAGCCATTGCCAAGGGACACTTTTGAGTATCTCAGAAGGAAGTTAGGGGTCCTACCCCTATCTTCTACTCACTGACCAAGTTTGGTGAAAGCATCAATTTGGTGAATCTACAGAATATTATGTGTGGATTGATGGTGATTTACGCACTTTAGGAGGTCACCTAAAGTTGTGCAAGAAAAAGTGAACAGAGACAAGTTGATCTGACCAAGACTGAGATGTTACACAACAAGGCAAATCACTTCACAAAGGAAGAAATCATGATTTAGTTCTTTTACTTTTTGGCATTGTTGTCAAAGGGGGAGAAGACTAAATGGTTGACTACATGGTAAAGCCCTAAATGATGGAAATAACAGAAGACTAATGACAGGGGGAGTAGACTGCAAAATGGAGAAGACTAAATGCAAGTCAACAACTCAGAAGCCTAATGAAAAATGGAGAAGACTTCAGAAGACAACAGATCAAGGATAACAGGAGAAGTCTAACAACAATTTGAATCCGAATCAATTTGAATATCTTGTTGGTATTACCGTTTAATTGTTAGTTTTGCCATCAATGCCAAAGGGGGAGATTGTTGGCATTACAGTAAGAAAGATTGTTGGCATTTCAATATCAGGAGATTGTTGATATTCAATAAGGATATTGAGAAGGTTGTTGAAGATTATTGATATAACTGAAGAAGGATGATAACTATCTTTATAACATTATTTTGTCATCGATGTCAAGAAATTGATTATCTGATTCAGTATGATGTTTCCATATCTTGAGAAGATTGATTTGAAGAGAATTAAGATGTCGGTAAAAGACACAGAAAGAATGTGATGAATAAGAGGAGAAATAAGTTATTCAATGGGCAACTATTACCGAGTTAGACAATGATGAGATCATGATGTTTAGATTGTTTTGATATTCTACATATGTTGTTGATTGTAAGGTTAATACTATACTATGCAACCGAGCAAAGAACCTAACTGGTAAACCCTAAGGTTATCGATATCGGTTAATGAAGGCAAAATGTCTACCGAGTAAAGTTTAGTATTTATCGAGTTGCAATCGAGTTATGATAGTGCACATTGGATGGATAAAAACATTATTTAATGAAGGACAATGATTAGTTGGAAATGTATAAATGATTGGTATGACGTGCATGAAGTTTGTTAAGGATCTATGGCAAAGGAAAATCGGCAGGAAGATCTATAGCGCAGATTGAACCACAATAACCTTATGCAAGTTCCAACATATGAATGCAAGTCCTGAGGCAAGGTAAAATGTTTTCAGATCGAAAGGATACATTGAACCTAGTCAAGTTTGAAGATCTGATGGCTAAGATTGATCATGGGAAATGTGATCAAGGAGATTCAGCGGTTAGCAATTGTTTATAAATAAGGAATTGTTGATAAACAATATATGTGGGCAAGTGTATGCACATGGATGCTACATAGTGATTACCGAGCACAGAAGCTTGAAGACCTGTTTGAATAACAGAGTAGAGAGCCCAACAGAGGGACAAGATAAGTCCCATGACTAGATTGTTTTGAGCAAATAAGAATCTGCTTTAGCATTTTTAGATGTGAAGTTGCAGATAGATTTTTATTACTGTTATTTTGTAAGTGACAGAAAATCTCTTAACCAAGTGGACTTAACAGTCTTATATGTAAACCCTCTAGCAAGGTAACATTCTAAATGAGTGTTTGAAATCCTTTGACAAGGTCACTTCTAACAAAGTGAAGATGCTAACAGATCTGAGGGAAATCCCTTAACTGGGTCACATCTAGCAATGTGTTTGTAATCTTTAACAAGATTTGCTTTTAACTGAGCATACTCTAGAAGAGTATATTTCTTAGTGGGTCCGAAATCCCATAGTGGTTTTTTCCTATTTGGGTTTCCATGTTAAATCTAGTGTTATGAGTGTTATGATGATTATATGCTTATGAGGTTGCATGTTTAGCAGTTTTGGTTATATGCTGAAGTATAAGTTATCGAGGTTGAATCTATTGTTTTTATGGAAGATTAAGTTTGTATGATTCACCCCCCCCCCCTCTCATCTTGTTAGCTATTGGCATCTGTACTTTACATTAAGTATCAAAACTATCACTTTTAACCAGAAATTAGGAAAGGAAAGCTAGTTACACTCGTTCATCACCATGATACAAATATAATTATGAATCTAGGAAGAAAAGGAAACTAAGATAAAGGACACAAAGTTCACTCACTCAGTGCTCACCATAGATAATTAGGAGAAATGAGCATAGTTCCCTTTTAGATGATATATGATTACATCCAAACTCAAAGTTCTCATAATAATGACACTCACAATCTAATATGATAGATGAAAAATATCAAGAATGATTGCAGATCACAACATATATGACAATCAAAGGAAACTTAATGGAATGCAAAGACTCAAAAATTTCCTTTATTTTCTTAACACATTCAAGGAGTTCAAAGACTCTTCATCTGTACATAAAGATTATGCTTCCAAAGAAAAACACAATGCCATCTCTCCAGTACAAAGATGAAAGAAAAATTCTTCCTTATGATCGAGTCTCACTCATATGACAAAGCATAAGGGGAATCAAAATTTACCCCTTCCATAATCTATTAATTACATATTTAAAGACTCTCCAATTAGCCTTTTTAGTTTTTGTAACTGCTTCTTTTTAAAAGAATGAAATAAACTTTTCACATTCACATGAAATTGCTGCCCTCAAAATGATTTAAAACATCTTAAAATGTTTTAAATTATTGTTCATAAACTATAGAGAAATTGAGAAATTTAATTTCTCCTGCAACTACTTTTGAGAAAATTCATTGTAGGTTAACCGAGCATCCCGAGCCATAAAGTTTGTGAGAAGTTATGATAATTAAAATAAACATGGTTTTATTAACCATATTTGAACAACTCATAAAATTGAGGTACTTCCTTTGTAAACTGGCCCTACCAACCATACCACTTCATAGAGAAAATATTAAAATCATATATCATATGAACTTTTATGGCCATAAAATTAAAACTGGGGACATCTGAGACCAAAATATTAGGTGGGTTGTCTTTAGATTTAAGTAATTTGCAACTTTTTTCTGATGCATTTTTGGACTTGTGAATGAGTGAAGTCGGGAAATTGGAGAACTTTGGAACATTGGAATCCTTTGAATTCAAAAAATTGGCCATTTTATGAACTCTAAAACTGTTAGGAAATAGACCATTTTAGGAACTCTGGAACTTAGAAACTTGAAAAAGGCCGACTATGAACTAGGACTTAAAAGTTTAAATTTGGCCAAGTTAATAAATAGACCAACATGTTGAACACATGGTAGGACTGAGAATGGCGGGTGAATCAATCTAGAGATTCAAAATGGATTGATTATAAACATAATCAACTTACTCAACAATAACACAACAATCATCAACACATGAACACTAGAATTACGTGGAAACCCAAATAGGTAAAAACCACGGTGAGAATCCAACTCACAATATGAACCAAAATGATTACAACATTTTACGATTACTACCAAGGAGAAGGACCTGAAATAATTGCAAGGCTAAGGCACACTGCCTTAGGGAAAGATACAAGGACTTACACAATCAAGGCTCACTGCTTTAGGACAAGATACATACTGTCGCTGAAGGACTCACTGTCAATCAACAATGAAGGAAATAGTTGAATTGAATTGAAAAAGATTCTCTTGAACATAAAATTGTCCTTGAATAAATGGATCAAGTGACCAACATCATGATTTTGCTATCACAACACATTGTCTCACTAAGTATACCGCTTCCAAAACACTTCTCAATCTGACTTTCGCACATTCACAATATTGCATATCATTCACATACACTTCACATACACTTCACTTTTCCATACATTCACACTCTCTCTTCCACACTCCTTAAATATGAGATACAAGATTGCAAACCTAATTGAGGGTCTATAAAAATAGAATAAGCAATATTACACAAAATAAGCCACTTGGACCAAATATACTCAAAATGGTCCACTCTAGGAGAAAGAGGGAACCAAAACATATTATAATACATCTTTCCAAGATTAAGCCAACGGTCTGCACACACTAATACATTCTCTTAATTAATTACCAAATTTAAAGTGTAGATATAGCAATCAGTTGGCCACAAAACATCTTTCGATGCAAAATACTCCATGCGGATCTCCACACGCTAAGGTGAGACCCATAAAAACATTTCAATACAACTTCCAACTTATATCCAAACCAAAATAATATGATCCAATTAAGATAACATAATTAGACATATCAAGTCACAAAATAACTGAATCTCCCGAACATAAATCAACAAAGCTCTCTTGCGGAATAAAGAAACCGTCTGAGAAACATACAAAGAATACTAGACACATGCCATGAAACAAAGTCCACTAAAATGCAACATAATCTGCAACATATTCAAAGGGCACCAAAATCTTCCTAGTCCAATCTGCCACACACACTTCTTGCCAAAGATCAAAGATAACTATTTAAAATAAAATGCCACAACCAACACCAAAAGTACTAAACTTAATCTGCAACTCAAAGCAAAACTACAACAACCAGAAGCATATCTAGACCAGTCATCCATCTGGATAACTAGGTTTGACATTAATGACAACCATATAAGCTCATGCTTCCAACATGTTTATGTATGTTCTTTGTTCGTGGTGTTGGATTGATTCCTGATTGGTCATGGTGGTGCATCTTCTTGTTTGAAGATCATGGTTTTACTTTTCCTTTTGGGAACTCATGGTATTTTAGGCTGAGTTATTTTTTTGTTTGTTTTTTAACTATGTATATATTTCATGGTTGATCATAGTTCTCATCAAGAAGATCATAGTTGTCATTTGGTTGATTGGACTTCTCATTAGTCTAATCAACTTGATGGCTTTGCTCATTTTGGGATTTATGCTTTATGTCGATACCATTCATATGTTAGAGCATGCCTTACAACATCTAGACCAAACAAAATAACACCCCAAACCTGTCAAATAGAGATATGTTAGTCATTATTAGGGATGAGATCAAATGTACAATTGACATCATTCAATCATACAACATGTATGATGAGATCAACATCAAGCAAGTATATATATCTCTTTCTAGCAGTGTTAAGAAGCATTAAAAAATGGTTAGCCATTTCTAGGCAAGTTTCCATAGATAATGTTCATGCCATGTTCCCATTTTATGCTACACCACATACACGTATCACCATGTGGGCATTCATTCTTCTAAGTTCAATGGGATTGGGAAGGCCATCAAGGCTACAATTTAGATATTATGCACGAAAATTAGATAATATGTATATTTTAGTTCTAATTGATTTTAAATTTGATCACATGATCTAGTTTCAACTCTTGATTAAAATTGAACATTTGAATTTAATATATTAGAAGCATGGTGATGTTTTTGTGGCCTTTGGAGATTCACAATATGTAAGCTCTAACAAGTTGTGTGTGTGTGTGTGTGTGTGTGATGTACACGTATATATCTAGGTTTTAGGCTCAGGTCATGCTTTTCTTTAGAGTCCTATGTAGCATCGTATGCATGATGTAAAATGTGGATGTCTAGTAATTTCTAGACCTTGAGGTATATAAATTTTAAATTAAATCTGAGAACTATAATTTGTACATTATATATATGCATGTACATATACCGGTAGATATTTAATTTTACATATACTTGGATATGCATACTTTCTTGTGTAGTGCTGGACACTTGACTCGGGACAAAGATTGAGATATGGATAGGGACAAGGCCTAACACAAAGCGAGGCTCAATCTACCCATAGACAAATTAGACGTCCTTCTGAGTCATTTTATGTGCACACATACAATGGTTCATGACGATGTTTTATATGTTTTATGAGTTTATTACATAGATTAACTTATTGGCAACCTAACATTTTAAATCATATAACATTCATTACATATGTTAAAATTTTCATTACGTATATGAATTGATATTTATGAATCTGGAACTCAATATAATTTCCATCTACATGAATACATCTATTCACTTTATAGATCCATTAAAAAGTTCAAACTCTATAAATTTTTAAATGCAAATTAATAAAGTCTACTTTATTTTATATATATGTATATATAAAATTTATTTATAATGTATGAGGGACATTGATGCCTTTTAAATGCAAATTAATAAAGTCTACTTTATTTTATATATATATAATTTATTTATAATGTATGAGGGACATTGATGTCTTGGTACATTCTAGAAGTTGGATAATCGTTTTCAATTGAAATTAAATACTTAGCATTTTTTTCGCAAATTAGAGAGATAAACGAATCTGTTAAGTGTAAGAATGCAAAATAAATCTGCACCATACAGGTGGACGTTGGGTGCTCTTTCACTTGGAATGAGGAATACTGGAAACGTTATATGTGAAACTGCGATATACTTTGGAGCATACCATCTCTTGAGTCTGCAGATATTTGGAAAATGAGTTGAATCGCTGGCGACACTATAGCATATATCCTCTGCTTTGTTTCCACTGCTTTTATCAAGTAGTAGTTCCAGATGTTGTGCAGGTTTGCAAAAGGCCTGGATGAAGCATTGTGAAGGTGATAGAGCATATGTAAAAAAATGATTAAACAATGAAATTGAGGTTTCATACAAAGTGGAAAATTACATTGCTAGATTGGGTTTGAGCCCAAATTTCATTCAAGGTGCTTACGATTAGGATCTACACCAAGCCAAAGATGGAATTATTTCTGCTGTCTCTGATTAGTTTGTCTATGAAAGTACATATATACTGGCACAAATATAAATCCACATGTTCCAACACCTTATATAATTTGGGAAAAATGAATAGAGAATCAAGAGTTCAAGATCAACGATGGGACATGATATACATATGCCAATAATGAAATTTGACAGAATGGAGCAGAGAAGACTATAGAATTCACTCTTGATTTGATTCTCATCAACTATTTAGAGATATTATTTCTACTAAGGTGGTTATTTTGCATCTTAGTTGTACACCTGTTTGGACTTTATCCTTGGTGGTGGCTTTGATTCTTTAGATGTCAATAGATTTCAAGTTTGGATTTCAAGTTTGGATTTTTATTTTTGAGGAGAAGTTTGGTTACTTGAATCTAGACATTATCTTAAGTGATCACGTTATTGAATCATCCATTTGATCTCCTTTATCTACTATTGCTACTTTAAAGTTCATATTTGTTTCATTGAACATTGAAAGCAATGATTCTCTACAACAAAACATACATAGTCTTTCAAATACAACTTTAACAAATGACTTTTTGATAATTAGAAACTTTTTTGTGGAGTATCATATTGTAGGTTTGGAAGACACTATTGATTTCATATATCTTCTCTTTGATGGAGTTTATTCTTCTTTAGTTATTATGAGGGAACATTCTGACCCTCTTTCTCATTCTCTTCATGATCATTCCTAGTAGTTTGACATGAATATGGGTACTTTGGGATGCCTTTTGACAAGGACCTTTTTGTTGTTAGAGGAGATACTTGAGTCTTTGGATCGTGTTGTTCATCAATCCTTTAGGATATTCAAAATGGCCATCTTTAGCAATGTGGCCCAAAATGCCTAATTTGATCGTGATAGCTTTCAATATAACCATAGAGAGCCATTTAGAGACATCATTTATTTTGATATTCCTTTTAGGAATGGATGAATTTCATGCATACACCTTTGATATTGTTTCATCCTAAGGGGAGGAATATCATTTGACAATCCTTGACCATCTTCTACATGTACAGATTTGAGCAAATACCCTTTTCTCTACAGATTGTAGGGGGCTACTTGGTACTTCTAGTTCTTTTCTCTCTATTTATGGGTGGTTATACTTCCTTGCTGTGGAAGGGGGCCTTATTCTTTAGGTGGGAATATTCTATATACATAGGTACTATAGGTAAAACACTTGTGTTAATAGTGGTAGTGGCCATGAAAATGATATATTTTTCATTGCAATAGGATGGGTTAGAGGATACACCATTAGAATGATTCATTAATGATTTAAGATACTTTAAAAGTTATGTTGCATGATTTCATCCAACTAATGTATTGTAAAATATTAAAATTACTAATTGATTAGGGGATTCATTGTCCATAAATGCCTCAGTAAAAAGCTATTGAACACACCAACATATTGAAAGGGGTGGGGTGAATTAGTCTATCATAAAATTCGAACTATTTCAAATCCAATCCTCAGTCGTTGGGAGAATTATAAAAGGTATTGATAAGTCCAAATTAAAGATGCATATACACAATGACCACAACACTAGATTTAACATGGAAACCCTAGGAGGAAAAAACCACAATGAGTAAGATGCTTAGATCTACTACCCAAATCTAGCCTTATAATAAAACTAAATGATTACAATCAGTTATGAGGGCACCGACCTTCAAGAAACTACAATCCTCTCACAAATACATCAATTTGGGCATGAAACCAAGAGGGCTACAATCCCCTTCACTAGATAAAAAATAATATCAAATGGGCATCACCTCTATGCAAACCAGGAGACAACAACCTTATACAAATCAAGATGCAACACATCACGACTGAATATTGGACATAATTATGTTCGAGATAAAATGAAAGAATGACTAAATGCACCTTATAGTTTTGCTTTATTATTTATCAATATCAAGTCCACACACTATTTTGCAACAACTACTTTACCTTTGCATCAAAAGATGGATCATGATTCATACAAAGTATCTCTTCCTATCACTGGTAACCTTTCTATTATACCTGTAGACACCTAAAATTGTCATGTCTAATTAAATAAATATTTTATTTATTTAATTATCTAAGCCTAATTCTTCTATTAATTAAATAAATCCTTATTTATTTAATTAATTCATTTATCCTCTTCTAGTCTTATTTCTCATTTAAATAAATACATTTATTTATTTAAATTATCATTTTCCTAAATTAAATAAATATCTTATTTATTTAATTGATCCCACTTCTTCTATTAATTAAATAAATCTTTATTTATTTAATTAATTCATTACCCTTTTCTACACATGACACATGTCATTCATCTCTTAATTCATACACTACCTACCCCTTTCATTATTTTATTATTTCTTCTACCTACCCTCTAATCTTAGCTGACCTCCTTTTACACCTCTCAATCTTATCCCTCCATTTCATATTGTGTCTTCTATTTAAGGAGATGCCTTCTTCATTATCAAACCCTAATCGACAATTTGGAGGACTTGACTACACTACGATCCTACTTGCAACCACATTCCGTTCTTTGTTGAGCTCTTGTGCATATAAAATCTGAGAGCAAATATATCAAGCAAGATCAATGGAGATAGGAAGAATGGAGATCAAAACCCTATTGGACATGTGATGGTATAATCTTTGTGATTTCATGTGATTTGCATTGTCTTAGGTAATCTTCATATGTTATGGTGGATCTTTGTTGATTGTTAGGCTAGGGTTTTGTGGTTGAATCTATTTAGCCTTTCAATATTGTTATTATTGTTATCCATTTTCACCATATACATTTTGGCACGCCCGGTGGGACTCTTGTCCCTTTTGCATTTAACCTTTGGTTGTAGATTTTGCGTTTTTTGAAGTTGCAGATCGGACATTTTTCGACAGCATTTTAGTTTTTTTTCCGCGTCTGTGAACTTTCGGATCGCGTCTTTGATTTTCTGGCGCATTTGCGGGATCTGGAATCGCGTCTGTGTTTTCAACAAATTTTATTTTGCAGGTTTCAAAAAGGAGCGTCTGTGTTTCAGAAACGTGTCTGTGTTATCTCTACCAACGTCTGTGTTGGAAAGGAGCATCTGTGATTTTTAGGCGCGTCTGTGCATCACAGAACTGCATCTGTGTTATCCAGACGCATCTATGTTGAGGGTAACAGCGTCTGTGTATTTACTGTTTCAGAATTTTGAAGTTTTCATTGATTCAATTTTTGGATTTTGTACTTAGGGTTTCAGATCTGGTTTAGTTTTGGACTAACACTTTCAGATCTAGCTAACTAAATTGGTGCAGCTTGTCTTGGAAGCAAAACGTTTTGTTGAAGGCCCCTATGTCACAAAGTCTTTTGGGTTTTTAAAATGTACCTAACTTGTGTGTTTGCAGGAAGGGGTGATTATGTCAAATAACCCAAACTACTAACAACTTTTGTTGCAGGTCCTTGGCTAGGGTTTTCAATTTTTATTGTGTGCTTTGTTTTCATAGACTAGCAAACACTTCCATTAGTGCACTAAAATTGAATCATTGTCTTTTGTGTCTTGAACAATAGGCTCTTTTTGTTTAATCTTTAGAGGGCCTGTCTTCCCGTGTGGTCATTAGGACTACTAGTGAGAAGAGGACGACCCAAGTGGTAGCGAAGAAAACCCACCTCATCCGAACCACTATAATCAAATGTATTCATGGTGAAAACTATGGATAACGTGTGCTGATTAGTTCATACCGACACTATGTCTCCCCATAAACCCGTTTGATCAAATTTATTTGATCATTTGTAGGGCGTAACCCCTACCGGCTAGGAGCCTTCTGTATTTACAGAGCTGAAAGTGCCGCATGTATGGCCACACGAGCGGATGCCCTTACTAGCACCATTTTGTTTTAGAGGCCCAAATCCTTCTAGTTGTTGGGGCAGGAGGTCGGACCTCTGGTAGCGGCCCACACACATACGGTTCTTAGTAAAGATACAAAGTTCGCCATGGGGAGTTTTCATGGGGACTGATGCTTGGCTGACCCGAGAAGTGAGTGCCGAGGGTGGAGCCAGTGAGGTCAAGCATCTAAGTATCCGCTCTGAATAGTGTAGCCTCGGGGGTAAAACCCTATGTGGGATCAACAACTATTGTCTTGTCCAGCCATAAGAATTGTGCTTGACTTATGTTAAACATTCAAACAATCAAGACCAAACAACAAAACATTGTGTCTTTTGTGTCTTCAAGTGTATGCAAAACAATTTTACATCAAACAACACACTTTTCTTGGAGTCATTTTGGAGTCTAAACACTTGCAAACATTGAGTCCTCATCAGCATTGTGTCCTCTTGTCACGAAAAATAGTCAAACAGTCAGGTTTGGTCACAACAAAATGACTTCACAGATTGGAAAAAATTGCACAAATTTTACAGAAACGCGTCTGTGTCTGTTTTAACCGCGTCTGAGTCATATAAGCGCGTCTGTGAAGGGCAGAATAGCGTCTGTGTTTATAACAACGTTTGTGTTAAATATAAACCCGTCTGTGTCGGATAACATCGTCTGTGCAGTATACAGTCGCGTCTGTGTCCAGAATTGCAAAAATCTTTACAGTCCAGCAAACATAAACAAGAAAATCACAGAAGCGCGTCTGGGTTAAACAGAGTAGCGTCTATGTTCGGAAACCGTGTCTGTGAAGTATACAGTCGCGTCTGTGTTCAAAATTGCAAGAAAAATTTCACACTCCAGCAAACAAAAGAAATCAGTTTCGGAATACTTGAGCTTCCTAGGTTGTTTCTTCAGGTTTCATCTAGCATTCAACCTGTCCTTGGGTCTCACATAGTCCATCATTGCTTCACATCTCATTTTACATTCATACTTGTCTAAACTTGAGTCAAAAGGTCACTTGCTTGTCCTCATCATACTTTGTCAACACACTACATACAACAACACTTTGCTAAGTGGTCCCTCATCAAGGTTTCTTACCTTTGGGTCTCATTTGGTCTTACTTAGGGTCAAGGTCAGCTTACCTCATCAAGAGAAACTATCCTCTCTTTGGAAGTCACACCTACTCTACTACATACATACTTGGTCTTAAACTTTGGACATTGCAAGTACACCTCAGATTCATTTACATTTCATCCAACTCTTGGTCTTCCATACTTTTTCCATTTTCATCTAGTCTCACACATTTTGGTTAATACCTAGTTCATGGTTGAAACCTGTCTTCAAAAATCTAGGAGAGAAACTAAAGAGGCTCAAGAGTCCGCAAACATGAGTTCTTATGAGTATGACAATGATATCTTTTTCAATTCTGATCATACTACATTACCTGACATGGATGTCTATAGAAACATTCCAAATGTGGAGAATGCAGACACTACAAACAACAATGCTACACACAATGACAATTTGGACAACTTATCAATACATTCAGTAGATGTGGAAGAATCCATTATGAATCCCCATTTCAATCGATTGGTTGAGGAAATAATGAGGAGAGATAGACAATACTTCTTACACATGATGGCACAAAGTGGAGCCAAGATACCTCACGATTTTGACATGTCTCAAATAATGGAACATAAACCTTTGCAACAACCTCACTCCAACATGGATCAAAGGAGACCTAATAGTGGAGGAAATAGAGGACCACATATGGTACCTGAATCACCATCAGCTTTGCTTCAAAAACCAGAGGTCCCACATACACATGGTCAAACATATGATACTTACCTTCGTAGACCATTATGGAAGTCTTATGCAGACAAATATGCTCAATCACATACCAATGCTAAGGATCAACCACCAAAGCAATGGGATATTCCAAGGCATGCTCAAAATTTGGACACAAGGAAACCTCATGTCAAATTTGGGGGCAATACAATAGAACATGACATGCCTGTAGAGTATGGTATACATGCGCAAAATAGATATGGTGTTCCTCAACATGAATCTATACCAAGTGGTCCATATACGCAACATCACTATAGACCTCCTCCATATGAACATGTGTATGATCAATATCATCCATATATGCAACATGCTCCTCCTCCAATTGGTGCCTCAAACATGGGGTATGGTCCAAGAAGTTGATCTCCACCTAAGAGCAATTTGGAGCAACAAATCAGGGACTTACAAAAGAAAATGGAGGACATAAATACACCGAAGCCAACATATACAATGAGAGACATATGTCCTTATCCATTTGACAAGAGCATTCCAATGCCTCCATTTCCTACACACTTTGTGATGCCTAAATTTGACAAGTATAGAGGAAAAGGGGATCCTAAGGCACACATAAGACAATTTTTCACAGCTTACATTAAAGTAGCTTCAGAGGAGACATATTTGATGAGATTATTCCCACAAAGCTTAGGCGATCAAGCTATGGAATGGTTCTCCCAACTCCCACCTGGTATTAAGTCATGGGGTGACTTAGTAGAGGCATTTATTCAACATTTCTCCTATAACATAGAGACAGACATATCAGTCACTACTTTGTGCAACACCAAGCAAAAAGAGGGAGAATCTTTTGCATCATTTTTACAAAGATGGAGAAATCTAGCCAGCAGATGCTCTTGTGAAATTCCACAAAAACAAATGGTAGAAATGTTCACCCAAAATGTTAACAAAGACATTGGCTATGATCTAAGGAAAGCTTGTTTTTCCACCTTCAAGGACGTCATTGAAAAAGGCTTAGCAACAAAAAAGGTCCTAATTGAGCAAGGAGTCATTAAGATATTCAAGGAAAACAAAGATGACTTTAAAGGAAAAGATAGGCCAAGATTTTGGAATAAAAACAAGAACATAGTCAATGATGGTGTTGTTGATGCCAACACGGTGCGACCCAAATTCATCTTTTTGGGATCAAGTTCTACAAACAATCAAGTGAATACTCAAACAACTTCCAGGTCACGAAGGAAGTACACTCCTTTGGGAGAACCACTTGAGTCAGTCTTCAAAAAGTTGGTGGCAAACAAGGTGATCACAATTCCAGATTTCCTGCCATATGAGCCAAAGGTTAAACCAAATTGGTGGAATGATGATGAGTATTGTGAATTTCATAAAAGCAAGGGTCATAAGATAGGAAATTGTCATCGACTGAAGAACATCGTACAAGATCTCATTGATAGAGGTGACATTGAGATTGAGGGACACTCATCCAATCAAGAACATGAGATGTTTAAGGAACCATTCCCAAAACATGACAAGGGAAAAGCTAAAGTCACAGATGATCAAGCCAACTATACTAGAGCACCTTACAACTATGATTCAACTATCAATCATATCTCGATGGACAATTACATCTCTACTATTATCATCAAGGACAAAGCGTCCGAGAATTCTACTCAGAGACCCAAGATTGTCCTAAAAGGTATTGGATCTTCTTCCGAACCTACCTCTGAATGTCATGTTACAACTTGCCAAGGTAAAATAACTTTGCAAGGTGCTCCAACTAAAAACACCGCTTCTTCATCAACCAAACCTGAGTATGACCTTGTAGAATAGTTAGGGAAGACACCCATGCTCATCTCCATACTTGAACTCTTGCGCATATCCCCCGCACATAAATCCATTCTTGACAAAATCTTGAGAGACACTGCCATTCCTACTGATCTGAACGTGGACCAGTTTCAAGCCATGGTGGGATACCTTTCCATTCCACACTCCCTTACATTCACTGAAGCTGATGATGCCTCTGTAAGTCAGCCACATAATGCACCATTACACATTGAAGCCTTCATACACAAACATAGAATCAAACGAGTCTTGATAGATGGAGGAGCCGGTCTAAACATTTGTACATTGAGCACAATTAAACAATTGAGATATTCTGATAAAGCTGTAAATTCTACAAACAAAATCACCATCAAGGCATATGATGATGAAGAGCATTCATCCAAGGGCACAGTCACCTTACCTCTCAGAGTTGGGCCAGTTACAAAGGATGTGGTTTGTCAAGTCCTAGATCTAGATCTCACATACAACATACTCTTGGGACGTCCATGGATTCATGAGATGAGCGCAGTCCCTTCTACATATCATCAATGTATCAAGTTTCCACACAATGGAGTTGAAGTGACCGTCAAAGCGGATCCAAATCCATTTATATATTGCAATAATCTGCGACCTAGATCAGAAATAACAATTCCTGTCAATCGCGAAGCTGTTCCTTCATCGACATATGTGGATCCTGAATCATTGAAAGCTTCTACATCCAAACAAGCAGAGCACGAAGAAAAGTTCAAGATTAAAGACATGGGATGTGGTGAGTATATCTTTCATGTTGATCAACTCCCACTGTCTCCTAAGCCATTCAGTCGACAAGAACAATCTACAAGCAATATGCAAGACCAAGGAATTGGGTGTGAACCACCTAGTGTTGTGGCTACTAAGTCCGAATGCAAATCTCCTCTAGTGGTGCAAGCATCTCTTGATATCAATAGTCGTAAGAGTGGTTCCAATGAAGAATCTATTGAGTGTATCGCCAACCCTCTTGAGAACTCACATAGCTTTTCCATTTCATCCACTCATTCCATTTCCGCTCCTCTCCTAGACTTGGATCAACAAGAATTACAAAAGCCCTTACTCATTGGGGATGAAAAATCAAGCTTTGAAAAGAAAAATCTAAAATTCAAAAATAAAGAGAAGTCCTTTAGTCCAAATCAAAATCAAAAGCTATTGGACTCTGCAAAAATCAAGGTCAACGATAAAAATCCCATGAAGAAAAAAGAACAAGAGTTGATCTCCCCTAATATCAAAATAACTGGGGGCAAAAGTTCTACAATTTCAAGTCAAAAAGCATACTTGTTGATCCTAAGTCTCCATCATGCTATCCTACTTTCACTTCTTTTCACAATCGTAAGCCTTCATAACTCATCCACTTGTTTCACACATCCATTCCCTTTTGGCGATACATCATGGACCTTTAATGGAGCTTCCTCGAAGGACTTTGTTGTCAGAGATGCCCAAACTTATTTAGGTGACACGCATATGGGCCTACGTAGTCCACACACTAGTAATTCTATCTCAGATCCTTTATCGAGGAAGACATTCAATCAAGCTACACATCATTCAGTCAAGGAACAATGCAGCTACAATCACAAAGTCAAGCCTTGCACATTTGAGGTAGGGGACTTAGTTCTCAGAGAAAATCCTAAAAATCAGCAAGACAAACAGAAGAAGGGCAAGTTCGAACCAAATTGGCTTGGTCCTTACATCATTACAGCAGCATATGGATCTGGGGCATATCAGCTCTCAACTACAGAAGGTGAACCTTTGGAGGATCCTATCAACAACATGCACCTTCGCAAGTTTTACACATAGATCTTCAGAGTATTCTAAGTCAAAAATACAAAAAGAAAATAAAAATTTCAAAAATACAAAAAAATCTTAAAATAAAAAAATCGTTACTTGGTGAAACCCTGGCAAACAGGCGCCTTGTGACACAAAAAACATTGAAAAAAATCGAAAAAAGTAAAGAGAAATAATTTTGTCCAAAGGTGAAAACCACTTTGGTGGCACCCTGGGCAAGTACCATGGTGAAAACTGGGTCACCAGCGCCATGCGTAGAGACATTGCTCCTCCCTCTTTCAGGATTCTCTTTCATCCTTTCACTTTGCACACACTCACAACCTATTTGTTCATAATAAACTTACCCATTCCCATCATGGCTTGTTATTGATCTACCCAAGATTGGTTAGCCATTCATAATAAACCTCCCTTTTCACATCCCTTTCCATCCATAATAAATCAGATCCTATCTGTGGCTAAGGCAAAATCCTACGTCTAGTAATGGGCGTGGAACTGAGAACATCACATGTTTCGAGGAGTATAGTTTCTTCCAGCTTTCTTCAGTCTATTCGCGCACAATCCGCAATAAAGCAACATTTGCATCGCAGATCAGCAATAAAGTTTCATCTTCTCCGCAATAAAGTATCAGTTTCATGGATTTAGTCAGTTTTAGACGAGACACAGCAGCAACAATGGGCTTCAACAAGTCAAATCTTTCAACAGACTCAGACAACATTATGGTTCAGTGCTATCTATCCTTTCTGTGAAAGTAAACATTGTGACCACAATCAAATAAGACTTATACAAGTGACAATAGACACTAAACTTGAGGACTACAGTGGGTGTTGGTGTCGAGTCTTGGTTTTCTTTTGATTTTATCTTTTTGGTGACATGTCTTTTAGCTTTTCCAGGATGTCTTTGACTAGAGATTCTATCTCCAGGATGTCTTTGACTAGAAAGGCGAGGATGGGGTATCGTCACCTATTGGTATTTGCTGTCTGTGGATTGTCTCTTAGTAATGCTATGACTTGTCCAAGGATATGAGGACACTGTGAGTCTAGTGTGAACTGGGGCATTCCTTGTGTGTGACTGACTTATCTCCATGCAAACAGGTACAATGACTTTCTGGGTCGAACATATGCCTCGATTGTCATAACCTATTTTGCCATAATAAAGCTCAATGATGATAACGCACAAGAAGCTCTTTCACTTTCATATCTTCTGTCTTTCATCCCCCCTTTTTTGATTGACTTCCATCATCCTTCTCAAGTCCGCGTAGCCTGCTATCACATGACTGAGTATAATGACACACCAAAAACATTTGCATTTCATGTAGCTGCACCTGCATTACCACATATAAGCATTTCATACATACATATAGATATCACAACTGCATCACATCCTGCACACAACACCTGTTAGCACAATTTACATTTGCATTATTATATTCATTTACATTACATACATTCACATTTGCATCATGCATACACATATAAAACATAAAAGAACAAAAAAAATATGGCATTACACCATGTACATATTTGCATCCATATCATAAACTTACATCATGAAACATCTCATCACATAGGTACACATGCATATAGCTGCCGCAAAGATGAATCATCTCATATATATAATCAAAAGTGTCATGATACAATGATGTCAAAATCATATGGCTACAATCACCCGCAGGTGTCTACAATACAAAAGAATGGTACAATATTGATACATAGGGAGCCCTCTAAGGCTATGATGAACTCCCTCCCTCGGAGCCACCTGGCCTCGATGGAATCTGAGCCCCTGAAGGACCCACCCCAGGATCATCCCACCTGCCCCCTCTATCTGGTGGTGGTGGAGGACCCATGACCCCACCACTAGATGCCTGCCTCCTCCGACTCCCTCCGGTAGCTGTCGCTGTACGCGACGGTCTATGGAAGCTCCTCACCCGCTGATCTGCTGGCACTGCACCATAGTAGAGGTCCCTCCAGTACCTTATCTCCTCTCCAGCTTGTAGGACATATGCATAGCCTTCCCCCATGTCCTCCGCCGCCTGTCTCCCGGCCCTCAGCACTGTCTCAGCCTCTGTATAGCGCTGGATAGCCTGATCTCTCTCCTGCTCAGTATCTCTGAGCCTCGTCCTGAGCTGATCCCTCTCCCTCTCTAGCTCTTATATCTCATCTGCCTGGCCTTGGCAGATCTCCCTGAGCTCAATCAGCTCATCCTCCTCTGGGTCAGTCCCCTCTGCCTCTGCCTGTGGCTCCTCCTCTACGGGTGCCTGTCCCTGTACCTATACCCGTACTGGTGCCTGTACGGGTACCTGTCCCTATCTCCGTCCCTGCTCCTGTGCCTGTACTGGCACCTGTCCCTATACCTGTCCCTATCTCTGTACCTGCCTGGGACCCTGTGCTGCTGGTACCTGTAGGGGCAATCCGCCGCGACCCCTCACCACCCGAGCCTACCTCTCCTCCCCACCCTCCCTCCGAGGTGCAACTCTCCTCTCTCCCACTACTCCCCTCCTCCTCCGTCGGCCTCTACCCCCATCACCTCCACCATCATCATCATCATCCCCACCTCCATCTCCATCCAATAGCTCCCCTGGATCTGTCAATCGTGGGAATGGATGCTCTGCCCAATACGCTGTATACTCTGCATCCATCCTGACATCCTCAATCTCAGGCCACATGTCCCAAGGAAGAGGTATCATCTCCACCAGCTGAGTCACTGCCTGATCATACGACAGTAGCGGCCCAAACTGTGCCTGATCTCTGACTGTGCGGGCATACATGCCTGATCCTCGAGGCAGCCTCTGAATCCGGCCAAACTGTCGGCCAACCCTGTCCACCAGCTGCCTCTCCAGTATATAGGGTGTCCGCCCAATCAGGTACCTGCTCCGGAAGGTGTAGTGCAGCTCCACTGCGTCATCCTCCCACTCCTCACATCCTAGATATAGTCTCCAGATGACTACATCAATGTCATCTATCACTCGCCGCCAATGCTCTAACCTGCCAATCCGCGGCTGCGAGGTGATCATGTCATATAAATGAACAAAGCTGCGTCCATGACCTCTACCCCTGAAGTGTATCGGTTGGGTAATTGACAGATGCTCGTAAGCCCAAACCTGCAGTAGTGTCACCCCGCAACCCAATCCAACTGACCCATGGTATACAAACTGGTGAAGCTCATAATATAAGTGGGCCAACACACATGGTCCCCAAGCATATCTAGTGTGCTGCGTCACCAGTGTCTCCAGTGCTCCACCCCAGCCCACTGCCAATACCCGTGTCACCCTATCCGGACACAAGAACCCACTGATAGCTCCTCTGATCACAGCTGGCAATGCTAACCCTGTGGCTGTCATGGTATCCCATGCCACATGACCAGCCCTCATCTCTAGGCCGGGATCCTGAAACACTCATCTCAATGCCTCCCTGTCTCCATCACGATCATATGGAATCAAATCTCCATCAATCGGTATATGCAGAATCCTGTAGACATCCTCAAGGGTGACTATCATCTCACCCATCGGCAAATGGAAAGTGCATGTCTCAGAATGCCATCTCTCGGCAAGTGCAGTCAACAGTCCCATGTTTGCCTGAAACTAAGGCACATATAGCACATGTCTCAAGCCCATCTCCTCGATGGCAGCTCGCTCCTCAGCTGTCAGCTTAGGTCGCAATCTCTGAGTCGACAGGAATCTCTCCCGTGACTCCAACATAGGCAAGTACTCCTGCAATCAAGCAAATCAATCATGTCAGTTCTAGTGGCATTCACTGTTCATCACAAAATGCTACTTTTTTATCTAAATGCATATGGTTATCTATCCTAGTGACACTCACTGTTCACCACAAAGTGTTGCTTCTACCCTAGTGACACTCACTGTTCATCACAAAGTGTTGCTATTTATCCTAGTGGTACTCACTATTTATCATAAAGTACTACGTGTGTGACACTCACTGTTCATCACAAAGTGTTACTCACATTTGCACTCCCTGTTCATCACAAAGTGCTGCTCATACTTTGGGTACTCCTTGTTCATCACAAAGTACTCTATCTTGGTGCTCACTGTTCATCACAAAGTGCCTTGATCTATCCTAGTCTTCCTAGAGGACCTGCTTGAGTGTATCCTCTCAGCAGCTTATCCAATCGACAGCGTATGTTCATCACAGAACTGCCGATTTGATCTAAGAAGACACAACCTTGCATTTTCGGACATAAACGCGCTTTTAACTCACAAATGCGCCTATAGACTTCATAGACGCACCTAAACCACACAGACGCGCCTGAATGACATAAACGTGCCTATATTTTTCATAAACGCGACTTTGAAACACAAACGCCTCTGCATGACATAAACGCGCCCGCATTTGACATAGACGCGGTTCCAGACACAGACGTACCTGACACCGACACAGACGCGCCTGTCGGACACAGACGCGCCTAGCACTGACGCAGACGCGGTTACACGATTTTAGACTTTTCTGTACCCTATTCCTAAGCACATTTATTGCTCTAACTAGCATGCATTAATGACAAAATTAAATGCGTCAAAGTACGAGGAGGTTTGGTGGTACTTACTGGCTCTCCTGCCTCTGCTGGCCTCTGAAATCGGCGAACGCGGTCGAATCTGTGAGTGAAAGCCATCGCTGCTGACTGCTCCTGCACTTTTCTCGCTCTACACTTTGATCTCGTGAGGGTGTAGATGACAATGAGGATGTATTTTCCCCCGTGGTCTATCTTATAGACTGCCCTAGCCCTCGTTCCCTAAGTCAGTCTTCATTATCCGGTGACTTTGTCACTTTATCCAGTCAGTCCATTCTATCCCGTCTTTCTTATCGAGAGATTGTCTGCAATCTTTTCAGACATTTTCATCCAATCTCTCGAGGGGGCATATCATTCCCATCCTGGGGCAACTCTATATCAGTTCATCTTATCTTCTTTGAAACAACGCGACAAGCCACATTGTCTCAAAGAGGGGCAAAATGTAGACACCTAAAATTGTCATGTCTAATTAAATAAATATTTTATTTATTTAATTATCTAAGCCTAATTCTTCTATTAATTAAATAAATCCTTATTTATTTAATTAATTCATTTATCCTCTTCTAGCCTTATTTCTCATTTAAATAAATACATTTATTTATTTAAATTATCATTTTCCTAAATTAAATAAATATCTTATTTATTTAATTGATCCCACTTCTTCTATTAATTAAATAAATCTTTATTTATTTAATTAATTCATTACCCTTTTCTACACATGACACATGTCATTCATCTCTTAATTCATACACTACCTACCCCTTTCATTATTTTATTATTTCTTCTACCTACCCTCTAATCTTAGCTGACCTCCTTTTACACCTCTCAATCTTATCCCTCCATTTCATATTGTGTCTTCTATTTAAGGAGATGCCTTCTTCATTATCAAACCCTAATTGACAATTTGGAGGACTTGACTACACTACGATCCTACTTGCAACCACATTCCGTTCTTTGTTGAGCTCTTGTGCATATAAAATCTGAGAGCAAATATATCAAGCAAGATCAATGGAGATAGGAAGAATGGAGATCAAAACCCTATTGGACATGTGATGGTATAATCTTTGTGATTTCATGTGATTTGCATTGTCTTAGGTAATCTTCATATGTTATGGTGGATCTTTGTTGATTGTTAGGCTAGGGTTTTGTGGTTGAATCTATTTAGCCTTTCAATATTGTTATTATTGTTATCCATTTTCACCATATACAATACCTACAACAAATCTCTCTCAATACATTCCCCACATCAAGAATGATTTGCTTCACTTATATATACATGTCTGTGTACCATTTTTATGTTGGCTAGGAATTTTCCAATCTAGCAAAATTCATCAAGCATGCTGGATTTTAATACATTTATCCATCACTTCATAGTGGGCACCAAAAAATTCAAATTCAAAACTAGGAAATAGTTGTTTGCCCACTTTAAACCTCAATCACAGATTTTATCTTTTTATGAAATGATGGATGAATAGGATGCAATATCACCAAATCACTAAATTGTCTTACATCTAGGATGTCCAAAAACACATGACACAATTATGTAGCATTGCAATAAGAAAACCTGGTCCCACAAATATTCTTCCAAAATCATGGTAGTCATTGATGATAAAGTGTCATCTTGCGATAGTTTCACAACGAAGAGGAAAAAATCCCACAAAACATTTGTGGATGCATATATGCATAGAGGAACCTGTCACAAAAAATGAGCTCAAAATAGGTGGACATTGTGACTAGGCACCCTAGTCTAGATAGCTCTTTAGTTGCAGAATATGAATCCTAATGAACTATGGAGCTTCCAAACTGTCTTTTGGTAAATTTTTAGGTTAAAACACATATACTATGGCACTAGGTACCCTAGTCTTTGGCATTTCTAATGTTTGACTGCCTTTGTCTCTGTTTGCACTATCTTTATGTACATTCAAATTGAGTCTTGGACCTATTTCTAAAACTAAAAATTTACAAAAGGAGAGAAAAATGGTGTTTCATTTATAAGGGTTTGCATAGGTCAAACCCCAAGTTTAGAATTAACCCTATAGTGATGAATTGATAGAAAAAAAACTTACCTTGAAATGAAATGTTTGAATGGAAATGTTGAATTGAAATGATTACATACCTTTAATTGATGATGAGGTGACCTTAGGATAATTCCTTCATGTGTTTATGTAATAACATGCTAAATCATCACAAAATCCATCATGGAAACATAATTGAAGATGCCTTGGTATAGTTTTTTGCTCCTTGAACTTAGATTTGCTCTTGAAGAAAAATAATTGTACTTGAAATAAAAATTGTAGCTGATGAAATGAATTAGTAATGATGTCTTATATATGGCTCTCAAGGTAATTTCACTTTTAGGTTAACTTTCAAGACCGACACATTGTACTATCCTAAAATTTTAGCCAAAAAGCGTTGGATATTGTTTGATGATTGTCATAGTTCTGATAAAATAGGGCTGAATTTTAAGGGAAGCAAGATAATATGGCTCTGATATTGGATCTATAATTTATATTAGGATTGAAGATATTTAAGTGGGGTAAAAAGTGCTTTTATTTTTAAAATCATATAGGACCCATATATACTTAAAATGATATAGAAGGAAGGAAATACTTATAATAAGGGCCGAAAGAGGAGTGTTTTAAAGTTTTAAAATAGGATAAGACTCATGTTCTTGAATTGAGGATACACTTAAGGCAAGAAATAGTCCTAAAATTCTTAGAGGAATGGGAAAACTAAAATGAGTGTTAGGAGAGTGTGAAATTGGACTCATAATGAAAGGAGTACAATTTATGACACTACACAGTCATAGATTTGAAAATCTTAAATCTACTAAAGGATTTAGATTTATCCTTCAAAAAGATAATCCAAGTCATTCAAGTAAAATCATCAATATGTAACATTAAATACCTTTCACCCAACTAGCCTTTTGTCCTTTTAGGTCCATATAGGTTAGTATGAACCAACTCCAAAGGTCTTGATCCTTTGTTTTGAAGGCCACCCTTGTTTTATTTCCTAGTTTGCACTACTTACAAAAGGTATTTGGAGGCTTTGTATATTTTAGGCATGCCTCTTACAACTTTCTTGGAACTAAGATTCACAAGGCTATCAAAATTATTCTAACCCTTCCTTTTAAGCCATAGAAAACTCTCATCTTTCTTACTCATGTAGTGCTTGTGTAATTTTATCTCATTGAGAATATAAAAATTATTGTCAATCCTATAAGCATCTGCACTCATCTTCCCATTTTTTCTAATTTTACATCCCTTTTTTGTGGAATACAACATTGTATCCATTATCAAAAATTTGACTAACACTTAATAGGTTATGTTTGAGACCTTCAACATACAAGACATTTTTTGTCTTTCTATTCTTATTGTTAAATATGATACTGCCTTTTTCAAACTATGCTCATAGTTTCATTTGTTCCAAATCTCATAGTACCTATATTAGTTTCCTTCAAGGACATACAATTTCTCTTTTCTCCTATCACATGGTTTGAGCAACCACTATCAATGTAACATATGCTCTTCTCATTTTGTGCATGAAATATAGATTTTACAAGCAAGTATTTTTCTTCCATTTGATTTCCTTTCATTAATTTCCGTTCCTTCTTAGGTTCTTTATTTACAATAGTGTTTCCTTCTTTTCTTTCATTTAACAAATATCTTTTATACTTTCTTGTCTTGCAGGCTTCACAAAACTTATTTTACAAAATTTTGCAATGTGCCCTAACTTGTTGCATTTGTAGAATATTACACTGAGATAATTCAAAGGTGCAAAAGGGTTTTACTTATGAAAGTGTTTCTAATGTAGAGGTATGGTTCAAACAACTTGAAAATGCTCCAAGTTACTCACTTGCTCAACCAAACAACAAACCCTCCTTTTAAGGATTAACTCCAACCAAGCCTCACACCTTTAAGAGTATAAATTCAAAATCCCATACCACCTATTTTCATCCCCTTAATCCCACAAAGGGAAAATATGCAAAGGTTATCAAAGTTTGGTTTCAAACCCCACAGACAAAAGTGCTCAAAATGACTCAAACTGCTCACAACCCCTCCAAATGGTTTGATAGGCCTACAAAGGCTCAAGAAAGGTTCAATAGGTTCCTAAAAACTCAAACGATGCCAAACAACCCTCTGATTTGGTTGTTCAAGTCCCAAAAGTCACAAAGTGCAATTTGGCTCTTTAGACCTAGTAGCCCTCAAAACTCACTTTTTGGCTTCCCACACAAAAATCCAAAGGAAAGGCCAATATTATTTGATTTTGTTGATCATGAACATAGGAAAACACTTTCTACCAAAGGATAGGTTTTGGAACCTCCTGCAAGTACCATTACTAATGAACCCTCATCTATGGCTAGAAGGGCTAATTTAAGCACTTAACAAAGGAACTACCCCCCAAACCTACAAATACACCAAACCAACTATTGGAGAACCTTGGGGTATCCAAATCATCACCAAATACCAAGTTATAGCTATTGGCATTACAATAGAAAGGAGATTGTTGGCATTTCAATAAGGATATTAAGAAGGTTGTTGGAGATTGTTGATATAACTAAAGAAGGATGATTACTGTCTTAATAATATTATTTTGTCATTGATGTCAAGAAATTGGTTTTCTGATTCAGTATGATGTTTCCATATTCTTGAGAAGTATGTGTTGATGAGTATTAGGAGGTCGGTAAGTGACATAGAAAGAATGTGATAATAAAGGGGAGATATAAGTTATTCAATGGGCAACTATTACCGAGTTAGACAATGATGAGATCATGTTGTTTTGATTGTTTTCATATCCTACACATGTTGATTATAAGTTTAATACTGTATTATGTCACCGAGCAAGGAACCTAGTTGGTAAACCCTAAGGTACCTAGTCGGTAAACCCTAAGGTTATCGATATCGGTTAAAGAAGGCAGAATGTCTACTGAGTGAAGTTCAGTATTAACTGAGTAACAACCGAGTTATAATAGATCACATTGGATGGATAAAAGCATTATTTAATGAAGGATGCTAATGAGCTAGAGATGAATAAATGATTGGTATGTCGTGCAAGAAGTTTGTTAAGGATCTACGATAATAGAAAATCAAGAGGAAGATCTACAACACAGATTGAACAACAATAACCTAGCACAAGTTCCAAGGAAGGAATGCAAGTTCCAAGGTGAGGTAAAATGTTTTCAGATCGAAGGATACATTGAACCTAGTCAAGATAAGTTTGATGATCTGATGGCTAAGATTGATCAGGGGAAATGTGATCAAGGAGATTAAGCGGCCAGAAATTGTTTATAAATAAGGAATTGTTGATAAACAATGTATGCGGGCAAATGTATGCATAGTGATGCTATAGGAATGTTTACCGAGCTCAAAAGCTTGAAGATCTGATTGAAGAACAGATTGAGAAGCCCAGCAAGCCCATCAAGGGATTATATAAGTCTTATGACAAGATTGTTTTGAGCAAATAAGAATCTTCTTTAGCATTTCAGATGTGAAGTTGCAGATATATTTTACTACTGTTATTTATTTTGTAAGTGACAGGAAATCTCTTAATTGAGTGGACCTAGCAGTCTTATTTGTAAACCCTCTAGCAAGGTAACATTCTAAATGAGTGTTTGAAATCCTTTGACAAGGTCACTTCTAACAAAGTGCAAGACTTTAACAAGTCTGAGGGAAATCCCTTAACTGGGTCACATCTAGCAATGTGTTTGTAATCTTTAACAGGATAAGCTATTGAGGTTGAATATGTTGAATATATTGAAGATTAAGTTTGTATGATTCACCCCCCCCCTCTCTCATCTTGTTTACTATTAGCATCAAAGATTTACAATTGGTATCAGAGCCGTGGACTCCAGAAGAAAAGTTTAAAAGTACTTGAGGCAAAGATCCGAAGATGTATAAAAGGGATGCAACAAAGCTGAACAAGTCAAGTTTCTCCACATGGTAGAAAAGGATGAAGCTGCACTTATTAGGAATTGGAGAATATGCAACATATTATTTGGAGAATGATTACATAGCACCTAGCACCAACCTGATGACCTTGGAAGAGATAAAGGAAAAGCAAGAACATATTCAAGCTATGATTGAAATAACATCAGCATTGACCAACTCAGAGTTTAATGATCTAGAAGGCTGTAATGATGCAAAAGCAATGTGGACCAAGCTCATATCTGTGTATGGCGGTGATGAACATGTTCAAAGAGAAAAAGTAGATAGTCTAAGAGGACAACTTGAATCCATGAGAATGAATGAAGGTGAGAACATAACACAATACAATACAAGGTTAAAGGAAATTGTCAATCATATTAAAGGAGCAAGAGGAACTATTGAAGAAAACGATGTAACAAGTAAGTTGTTGAGAACCCTTCTACATGCTTATGCCATTCAAGTCTTTGCAATCAATGAATTAAGGTCTGTACCAAACATGCCAGTCTCTTTGGATGCCACTATCGGTAAGCTACATGCATTTGAGTTAAGTAATTTTGATAACAGTGGGTCTTCGGTAAATAAAGTAGAATCAACATTCAGTTCTTTTCATATTGGTGAATCTGATGATTATAATGATAGAATGAATAAGTATTCTGAAGGACATCATAGTGGAGCAAGTGAGAGATTTCGTAAAAACATGGAAGAAGTACACAAACTGTATGAGGAGATCAGAAAGCAAGAAGAGTTTGAAGCACTATTGGCCAGAAGGTTACCAAGAGGCAAAGGTAAGTATAAAGGAAAGCTACCTTTAAAATGTTTCAATTGTGATAAAATAGGACATATGGCTTCTAACTGCCCTGAGAAAGAATTTAGTGGGAAGAGAGAATACCGAGAAGACAACCATAAAGACAATCACTACAGAGGACACTGAGACTTCAGAAGGAGGGACAAAAATACATGCCTAGTAGTTGATGAGGAATCCAACGATGATAAATCTGATGAAACTGATACAGAGGAAGTTGTTTATGTGGCTATTAAAGATGGATCAGATGAAGAAAGGTATGAAGATAAAGACCTAATATCTCACATAAATAATAATGATTCTCGGATCATAGACAGTGGATGCTCACATCACATGACATGTGATAAACACAAGTTTGTTAAATTAGAAGACTATGATGGAGGATATGTAAGATTTGGTAATGATGCACCATGTCCGGTGAAAGGTAAAGGATCTATAACACTTCTTGACAATGCTAAATGTGATGATGTATACTGGGTTGAAGGTTTGAAATACAATTTGTTGAGTGTAGCACAACTAAACAATACATGATACCAAATAGAATTCCAGAAGAGATGTGTCAAAGTTCATGACAAACATGGAAAGCTGGCTGCTACCGGGAAACAAACAAAAGGTAATACATTTCATCTTGACTCAACTTGGAACAAATGTCTATATGCAAAAATAGAAGATACCTGGTTATGGCATAAAAGGTTTTGTCATGTAAATTTTGATAATCTGATCAAAATAAGTAAGAAGTACCGAGTAAGAGGTCTACCGAGCCTGGAAAAACCTGAGAATGCTATGTGCCGAGGATGCTAGATGGGTAAGATGACAAGATCAAGCTTTACAAGTAAGTCCTACACTTCTAAAGGAATTTTAGATCTAATACACACTGATCTTTGTGGTCCCATGAAAGTTCAAAGTTATTATGGTGACAAATACTTCATATTATTTGTGGATAATTACTCAAGGATGATGTCAGTTATGTTTTTAAAAGAAAAATTAGAAGCTTTTCAAATGTTCAAGTGGTACAAGGCAAGAGTTGAAAATGAAATAGGAAGACAGCTGAAATGTCTTAGATCTGATAGAGGATGAGAATTCACTTCTAATGAATTTAACTTATTCTACAATGATCATGGTATAAAAAGGCAAGTGTCTACACCGAGAACACCTCAGTAAAATGGGATAGCTGAGAGAAGAAACGGATCAATTGTAGATTGTACCAAAACCCTGATGATAGAAAAGAGGGTACCTCAAACATTTTGGAGAGAAGCAATCAGCATTGCAGTTTACACCCTGAACCGAGTACAACTAAAGAAAGGAACTATGAAGACTCCATATGACATCTGGTATGACAAGAAACCTAATGTAAGTTATTTTAAAATATTTGGAAGTAGATGTTATGTTCACAAAGATGACAGAAATGGAAAGTTTGATCAGAAAAGTGAGGAAGGAACATTTCTTGGTTATTCTTCTAGAAGTAAAGCATTTAAATGTCTGATAAAATCATCTAACAAAATAGTAGAAAGTGCAAATGTGAAAATTGATGAATTTGCAGAAAGAAATGATGAAGGAAATTCCAAAGAACTAGAAAATTATGAAGAATTTGTTTATGTTCAACCGAGAAGTCCTATCGAGAAAGTTGCTGAAGGAAGTGAAGATAATATCTAGTTACCAACTGATGAAGAAGATCATACAGAGCCTACCGAGCCTATATTAGCCAAATATATCAGAAGAAATCATGCATCAAGTCAGATTATAGGAGATAAGGATGATCCAGTAATGACAAGGAACAAATTGAGACAAAACACATGTCTGATATCTGAATTTGAACCGAGAATAGTAAAAGAGGCATTTAACAATGAAGATTGGGTAAATGCCATGACAGAAGAGATTGATCAAATCAAGAAGAATGAAACTTGGACATTGGTCCCAAGATCGAAGGACAAAAATGTAATCGGTACAAAGTGGATTTTCAGAAACCAGCTAAATGAAAAAGGTGTGGTCATTCGGAACAAAGCAAGACTAGTTTGCAAAGGTTATGCTCAAGAAGAAGGAATAGATTATGGTGAGACTTTTTTACCTGTGGCTAGACTTGAGGGAGTAAGAACATTGTTGGCATATGCTACTTTCAAAAATTTCAAGGTCTATCAAATGGATGTTAAATCTGCATTTTTGAATGGTATACTAGAAGAAGTTTATATTGAATAGCCTGAAGGATTTGTTGAAGACAAGAGTAAAGATCAGGTATGTAAATTAAATAAAGCTTTATATGGTCTGAAACAAGCACCTAGAGCATGGTATGAGTGACTGCACTCTTACTTGATCAAGATTGGATTTTTAAGGAAAAGTGAAAACAACAATATGTACATGAAGAATGATGAGGACAATGGAATACTGATCTCAACCATATTTGTTGATGATATTATTTTTTGTGGAAATGATTCTTTATGCAAGAACTTTGGAAATGAAATGTGCAAAGAATTTGAGACGTCATTAATCGGTGAGATAAAGTATTTTATAGGTTTACAAATACTGCAAATGAAAGATGAGATTTTCATTACTCAATCCAAGTACATAAAGGAAATCTTGAAGAAATTTGGAATGGAGGATTCTAAACCTGTAAGTACTCCTATGACTACTAACTATAAACTATCAAAGAATGATGAATCTGCATCTATTGATGAGACACTTTACCGATCTATGATTGGAAAGTTGCAATATGTTATTCACAGCAGGCCAGATATAGCACATGTATTAGGAATAGTTGCAAGATTTTCTACAGATCCCAAAGAAACCCATATGATAGCAATCAAGAGAATTTTCAGATACCTGAGAGGCACTGAAGACTATGGCTTAGTATATGAAAAGAGGAATGATTTTGATTTAAAAGTTTATACTGATGCTGATTGGGCAGGAAACATTGATGATAGGAAAAGCACAAGTGGTGGAGCTTTCTTCTTGGGAGATAGACTAGTAAGTTGGCTTAGCAAGAAACAAGGATGCATTTCACAATCAACAGCTGAAGCTGAATATGTCGCTGCAACATTGAATTGTACCAATATTGCATGGATCAAACAACTGTTGGAAGGTATAAATGAGAAAGTTACCGAGCCAGTAACTATATTTTGTGATAATACTAGTGCCATTAACATTTCAGAGAATCCGGTAATGCACTCTAAGACAAAGCATATCTCTATAAAGTATCATTATCTCAGAGAAGAAGTTCAAGAGAATAAAGTTGTGTTGGAATATATTAGTTCAAAGGAGCAAATAGCAGATATCTTCACAAAGCCACTGCCAAGGCACACTTTTGAGTATCTCAGAAGAAAGTTAGGGGTCCTACCCCTATCTTCTACTCATTGATAGAGTTCGGTGAAAGCATCAATTTGATGACTCTATCGAATATTATTTGTGGATTGATGTTGATTTACGCACTTTAGGAGGTTTTCTAAAGGTGTGTAGGAAATAGTGATTGGAGACAAGTTTCTCTGACCGAGACTGAGATAATACATGTGTAACACAGCAAGGCAAATCACTTCATAGGGGAAGAAACCATGAATTGGCTCTTTTTCTTTTTGGCATTGTTGTCAAAGGGGGAGAAGACTTCAGGAGAAGGTTCGATAAGCTCAAGGATAATAGGAGAAGACTTAACAACAATCTGAATCTGAATCAGTTGGAACAAATCAAGCTGGTATTACCATTTAATTGTTGGTTTTGCCATCAATGCCAAAGGGGGAGATTGTTGGCATTACAATAGAAAGGAGATTGTTGGCATTACAATAGAAAGGAGATTGTTGGCATTTCAATAAGGATATTGAGAAAGTTGTTGGAGATTGTTGATATAACTAAAGAAGGATGATTATTGTCTTAATAATATTATTTTGTCATTGATGTCAAGAAATTGATTTTTTGATTCAGTATGATGTTGCCATATTCTTGAGAAGTATGTGTTTTGATGAGTATTAGGAGGTCGGTAAGTGACACAGAAAGAATTTGATAATAAAGGGGAGATATAAGTTATTCAATGAGCAACTATTACCGAGTTAGACAATGATGAGATCATGTTGTTTTGATTGTTTTCATATCCTACACATGTTGTTGATTATAAGTTTAATACTGTATTATGTCACCGAGCAAGGAACCTTGTTGGTAAACCCTAAGGTACCTAGTCAGTAAACCCTAAGGTTATCGATATCGGTTAAAGAAGGCAGAATGTCTACCGAGTGAAGTTCAATATCAACTGAGTAACAACGAAGTTATAATAGATCGCATTGGATGGATAAAAGCATTATTTAATGAAGGATGCTAATGAGCTGGAGATGAATAAATGATTGGTAATATGCCGTGCAAGAAGTTTGTTAAGGATCTACGACAATGGAAAATCAAGAGGAAGACCTACAACACAGATTAAACTGCAATAACCTAGCACAAGTTCCAAGGAAGGAATGCAAGTTCCAAGGCGAGGTAAAACATTTTCAGATCAAAGGATACATTGAACCTAGTGAAGTTTGATGATTTGATGGCTAAGATTGATCATGGGAAATGTGATCAAGGAGATTAAGCGGTCAGAAATTGTTTATAAATAAGGAATTGTTGATAAACAATGTATGCGGGCAAATGTATGCACAATGATGCTACAGGAATGTTTACCGAGCTCAGAAGCTTGAAGATCTAATTGAAGTACAGATTGAGAAGCCCAGCAAGCCCATCAAGGGATTAGATAAGTCTTATGACAAGATTGTTTTGAGCAAATAAGAATCTGCTTTAGCATTTCAGATGTGAAGTTGTAGATATATTTTATTACTGTTGTTTATTTTGTAAGTGATAGGAAATCTCTTAACCGAGTGGACCTAACAGTCTTATTTGTAAACCCTCTAGCAAGGTAACATTGTAAATGAGCGTTTGAAATCCTTTGACAAGGTCACTTCTAACAAAGTGCAAGACTCTAACAAGTCTGAGGGAAATCCCTTAACTGGGTCACATCTAGCAATGTGTTTGTAATCTTTAATAGGATTTTCTTTTAACCGAGCATACTCTAGAAGGGTATATTTCTTAGTGGGTCCGAAATCCCACAGTGGTTTTTCCCTATTTGGGTTTCCATGTAAAATCTGGTGTTATATGTGTTGTGATGTTATCTGTTCATGAGTTTGAATGTTTTATAGTTTTGGTTATGTATTGTGAAGTATAAGCTACCGAGGTTGAATTTGTTGAATATATTGAAGATTAAGGTTGTACGATTCACCCCCCCCTCTCATCTTGTTTACTATTAGCATCAGAGCTTTACAATAGCTTCTGGTTTGCATTAAAACTAAAGTTATGGGGACTGTTCATGAATTTTATTCAATTCCCACAACCAGTCACATTGAGATGCCCGACCAAATTTAACAAAATCTCACCCAAAATGCATCCTTTCAGTCTGAAGCCATTTGAATCTTAAAATAAACTCCCCAATCCTCCATCTAACCAAGAATCATATTTTTCCCATGGTTAAAATGGTACGAATGAGGAAAGGAAGTAAAAACCCTAGCCTAGGGCACTTTCACGGGTTGCAAAAGTTTGCAGTGCCTTTTCTCCCTCAATACTCCACTTCAGAACCTCCCCCTTGGCTCAAATGAAAGGTAACTCAACCATATATCTTCCCATGAAAATATTTTTCACATTGGATTCCGTACAGATCCACACCAAGCGAGTTTGCAGCAAAATTATAGCAAAAATGCAGATTTTATTGATTTCAAATAGCAATTTTTACAATTTTCACCCACAACAAACCCCACACAAGTTTTTTGAGGCATTTTATAGTTTTCCCAACATTTTCAAACCAATTGGAGATGGTTATTAATGTTGGGCAACCAATTACAACAACTTTTTGAAAAGTTGCTTTACAAATTGACAACTTTTGTCAATTTTTGACAATTTTTGCATTTTGCCATTCAAACAAATTTTATCATCAACCTAGGGACCTAAACACATTGAAATGGATCTAGATATACCAAAAAAACCTTGACTCCCTAATTCTACTCATCCTAAGTCCCTTTGACCATAGTTGACCATAGGGTTTATAATGCACCCTAGGCCACTATGCCTTACAAAATGGACAATTAGGACCTTATTACAAAACAAAACATAAACAAAGGATTATTTGATCCTTCCCAACACCTTGATATCAAAAAAATTAAGTGTTCAATCAAGAAATTATGAAATTGAGGCTTGTACCCCTACACCATACTCCCGGGGTGGGTTGATCTCATTTCCACATGAGATAAGTTGGTCCAATGAAGTGCCATTCTTCAGAATTTCTTCCTCATCCATCCATACTGCCTCTTCAATAGGTTGTCCTACCCATTTCACAAGGTATTATTTGTATTCTTTATTTCTGGTCTTCTTAATGACCCTTTCATCAATGATCTTTTCAGGCCTCTTTGGTGCATGAGGAGGTATATCAACAATGTCCTCTTGAATCTCCTCAACATGAAAGCCTGTACCTACAACAACATGCCCTTTAGAGGGTGTTAGATCACAAAAATTAAAGATAGGAGAAATACCAAGGTTAGAGGGAAGGGATATCTCATAGTTATCAACCCATGTTTCTTCAAAACCTTGCAAGGACCCACTTTCTTCATGAGTAACTTTGTATGCTTCCCCTTTAGCAATCTTTCTTTTCTCAGGTACACCCACACCATATCACCAATCTGAAATTGTACATCCCTCCTCTTTTTATCAGAAAGTTCTTTGTACTTTTGTGAACCCCTTTGGAGGGCTAGCCTTACTTGATCATGCCCTTCTTTCATGCTATCAGCAAATTGTTCTCCATGAGCACTTGTTTGCCCATCATGTGGAAGGTCTCTCAACTTCAAGATGCCTCTTGGATTCTGCCCATACACAATCTAAAATGGAATCCTTCTTGTACTCCTCTTCACAAAGTCATTGAATGCAAATTCAGCTTGTGGAAGTACAACATCCCACTTCTCTACATATTGTTTTGTCAAGCATCTCAATAGGTTTCCCAAGGACCTATTCATAGATTCAGTTTGCCCATCTATTTGTGGATGGTAGGTTGAACTAAAGTTCAAGTTTGTTCCCAACCTCTTCCATAAGGTTCTCCAAAAGTGGCCAACGAATTTCACATCTCTGTCAGACACAATTGTTAGAGGAAGTCCATGAATCCTCACAATCTCTTTGAAAAACAAATTTGCTACATAGGTTGCATCACTAGTAATCTTACATGACAAGAAATGTGCCATCTTACTGAACCTATCTACAACAAAAAAGATGCTATCAAATCCTTTTTGAGTCCTAGGAAGCCCCATTACAAAATCCATACTACAAATTTCCCAAGGCCTTGTAGGTATGGGTAATGGTTGATACAAACCTACATTGGTGGAAGTAGCTTTGGCCTTTTGATAAATAGTGCATGTTTCAATGAATCTTCTCACATCACTTTGCATCTTAGGCTAATAGTAGTGTCTTCTTACCTTCTCAAGGGTTTTATCCAACCCAAAATGTCCACTCATTCTTCCATAATGCTTTTCTTTCACAATATTCTCCCTCATTGAACACCTAGGAATGCATAGTTGATGTCGTTTGAACAATAAACCATCTTGGATCAAGTAATCAACATATTCAACATGGTATGCTTCAGAAAAATCAGAACAAACTTTATAAATTTCATGAAAGTCTTCATCACCTTCATACATACATTTCAAGGAGTCAATCCCCACACTTTGCAACTTCACCTCTTGCACTATCAAGGATCTTCTACTCAAGGCATCTGCGATCTTGTTTGCAACTCGCTTTTTGTGTTTGATTGTAAAGGTATATTCTTGGATAGGTTCTACCCATTTCATATGCTTGTGACTCAATTTCTCCTAGCTATTCAAGAAGCTAAGTGCCTGATTGTCAGTAAAAACAACAAATTCTTCTGGAAGGAGACAATACCTCCACTTTTTCAAGGCTTGAACTAAGGCATACATTTCCAAATCATATGAGGAATACTTCCTCTTTCCCTCATTGAGTTTCTCACTAAAAAATGCAATGGGCCTACCCTCTTGGCTCAAAACAGCCCCTATAGAAACATTAGATGCATCACACTCAATTGTAAAAACCTTTTGGAAATCTGGAAAAGAAAGTACAGGTTGCTTTGCTACCTTTTGTTTGAGACTTTGAAAATCCTCCTCAACCTCCTTGGTCCATACAAACTTGCACTTCTGCCCCCCTTTGATTGTCTCTAGGATAGGTGCACAAACTTGGCTAAAACCTCTTATAAACTTCCTGTAAAAGGAAGCCAAGCCATGGAAGCTTCTAACTTCAGTCATTGACCTTGGAGAAGGCCAATTCAAGATGCTCTCCACCATCTCAAGATCTATCTTGATGCTTTCACCTGAAACTATGAAACCAAGATGCACCAATTCTTCCTACATAAAAAGACACTTGTCCACATTGATTAGGAGCTTTTCTTCCTGCAATCTCTTAAGGACCAAATTCAAATGCTGCATATGTTCATCTCTACTCTTACTGAAAATAAGAATATCATCCAAGTAAAAAATAACAAATTTACCACGAAAAGATTTTAGAACTTCATTCATAAGTCTCATGAATGTACTAGGTGCATTGGACAAGCCAAATGGCATCACTCTCCACTCATAAAGGCCTTCATTAGTATTAAAGGTTGTCTTCCATTCATCTCCATCCCTTATCCTAATTTGATGGTACCCACTCTTCAAATCCACCTTTGAATACCACCTTGCACCCCCTAGATGATCCAATAAGTCTTCAATCCTAGGCATAGGGAACCTATACCTGATAGTAATCCTGTTAATGGCCCTTGAGTCCGTACATAACCTCCAAGTACCCTCCTTCTTAGGTGCTAATAGGGTTGGAACAACACATGGACTCAAACTTTTGGAAATCAAACCCTTGTCTAAGAGTTCTTGGATTTTTCTAGCCATCTCTTCATTTTGTTGGGGTGTTAACTTATAGGCAGCCTTATTTGGGAGTGTAGCCCTTGGGATTAGATCAATATTATGGCTAATCTCTTTGATTGGAGGTAGGGTATCAGGAAATTCTTTGGTCACAATGTCCTTATAGGTCTCAAGAAAATCAGCCACCTGTTTTGGTTCTACCTTCCAGGCTCTTTCTTTTTCTTGTGCACCTTTCTCTCTTTCGGTTCTGGCAATACCACCAAAGCATAACAAGGAGTATCCTCCTTCTTCAAGCATTCTAAAAAATATTTCTCTCCTACAAATAAAAATAGAGTCTTTTGCTTCTTCACCATTATCAGGTAGGGGTAGTAGTGTTAACCTCTCACCTTTGTACCAGATGGTGTATGTGTTCTTCTCACCATCATGTTTTGACTTCATGTCATATTTCCATTGCCTTCCAAGCAGAAAATGGCATGCATACATGGGTACAATGTCACACAGTACCTTTTCCTTGTACTTGCCAATAGAAAACTCCACCCAAGCTTGCTCTTCAATGACTATTTGCTGCCCCTTGGTAAGCCATGATACCTTGTAGGGTCTTGGATGCTTAATCCTCTTCAATTTCAGTTTCTCTACTGCCTCAATGGACAACAAAATATCAGTAGAACCTAAATCAATCACCACAGTACATTCTTTGTCACCACTTATACAAGTAGTTCTAAAAAATGCCTTCCTTTGGGGTGGCTTTGGTGGACTAGGTGTTTTGATGAATGTCCTTCTCATCATCATGATCTCTCCTTGTTTAGGCTGCACAAAGGATCCATGAGAGTGAACACTATGTGTGTCCTCATCTCTCACCAAATTTTCTCTCCTTTCACATTGTTTGTTTGCCTTCTCTGGACATTTGGATGCAACATGCCCCATTTGATGACATCTATAGCACTTTATGCCTTCTAGGCCTCTTCCTCCACCTCTTCCTCTAAAGTTTCCTCTCTTTCCTTTGAAAGATCATCTAGAAATGCCTCCCCCTTGTTCATTTCCTTCTCTTGATTCACCAAGGTCTTTGGAACCTTGTCCTCTTCCTTGAGGCATACTTCTGCCTTATTTCCAAAGTCTTTTTGTCCCCTCCCTCTTCCACTTTGATCACTCTTCCACTTGAGTTTCTCTTCAACCTTCAAGGCAAGTTGAAAGCATTTTTGGACTATGGGAGCGCTGCTTAGACTGAGTTCATCTTGTATGATAACCCTCAACCCTTGCAAATATCTTACAAGCTTCACACATTCAGGCTCCACCACATTGGACTTCATCACCAATTTATGGAACTCTTGAGTATAATCTGAGACACTCATCTCCTTTTATCTCAAACTCATTCTCCTCTTATGATGTTGGACTTCATAATCATCAGGAACATATGCATCCTTGATCAATGCAACCATCTTCTTCCAAGTGGTTATTGGATTCTTCTTCTCCTTCACCCTATCATCTTGAGTGAAATTCCACCACGTAAGGGCTGGTCCCTTCAACTTGGACTTAGCAATCTTAACTCTCTAACTTTTAGGTATGTCTTCACATTCAAAGAAGCTTGTGAGGGCATCAATCCAATCCACAACATCATCTGGATTCAAGTTTCCATCATAGGAAGGTAGGTCCAACCTAACATCCATGGTCCTTCTCTCCATGGCCTTTAGGGTCTTCACAAGTAGCCTCTAATCAACAAGCACTTCTTCTTCATCACCCTGCTCAAGGGGTTCCTTATCACTCCCCTATTCAACAACATCAGAGTTTCCATCACTTTTCTTACGAAGTTCCCCATTAAGTCTATCAACTTCCTTCTGCAAGGAATCAATCTTGTGAACCAAGTTTTTATCCTTCAAAAACTTCACTATTTGTGCATTGGTCATATTTGAAGACAATTCACCCTCATCTTATTCCCATGACATGGCTAAACTGAAACAATCCTTCTCCTAAGGATCACACTTTCTCTGATACCAATTGATGTAGAGGTACAGTTCAAACAACTTGAAAATGCTCCAAGTTACTCACTTGCTCAACCAAGCAACAAACCCTCCTTTTAAGGATTAACTCCAACCAAGCCTCACACCTTTAAGAGTATCAATTCAACATCCCATATCACCTATTTTAATCCCCATAACCCCACAAAGGGAAAATATGCAGAAAAATATCAAAGTTTGGTTTCAAACCCCACAGGCAAAAGTGCTCAAAATGACTCAAATTGCCGACAACCCCTCCAAATTGTTTGATAGGCCTACAAAGGCTCAAGATAGGTTAAATAGGTTCCTAAAAACTCAAATGATGCCAAACAACCCTCTGATTTGGTTGTTCAAGTCCCAAAAGTCACAAAGTGCAATTTGGCTCTTTAGATCTAGTAGCCCTCAAAACTCACTTTTTGGCTTCCCACCCAAAAATACAAAGGATAGGCCAATATTATTTGATTTTTTTGATCACCAACCTAGGAAAACACTTTCTACCAAAGGGCAGTTTCTGGAACCTTTTGCAAGTACCATTACTAATGAACCCTCATTTATGGCTAGAAGGGCTAATTTAAGCACTTAACAAAGGAACTACCCCCCAAACATGTAACTCCACAAAACCAACTATTGGAGAACCTTGGGGTATCCAAATAATCACCAAATACCAAGTTATAGCTTCTGGTTTGAATTAAAACTAAAGTTATTGGGACTGTTCTTGAATTTTATTCAATTCCCACAACCAGTCACATAGAGATGCCTGGCCAAATTTAACAAAATCTCACCCAAACTGCTTCCTTTTGGTCTGAAATCTTTTGAATCTTAAAATAAACTCCAAAATACTCCATCTAACCAAGAATCATATTTTTCCCATGGTTAAAATGGTAGGGAATGAGGAAAGGAAGTAAAAACCCTAGCCTAGGGCACTTTCACAGGTTGCAGAGGTTTGCAGCGCCTTTTCTCCATCAATACTCCACTTCAGAACCTCCCCCTTAACTAAAATGAAAGGTAACTCAAAAACCTATCTTCCCATGAAAATATTTTTTACATTGGAGGCCGTACAGATTCGTACCAAGTGAGTTTGCAGCAAAATTACAGCAAAAATGCAGATTTTATTGATTTCAAATAGCAATTTTTACAATTTTCACCCACAACAACCCCCACACGAGTTTGTTGAGGAATTTTATAGTTTTACCAACATGTTCAAACTGATTGGAGATGGTTATGAATGTTGGGAAACCAATTACAAAAACTTTTTGAAAAGTTGCTTTACAAATTGACAACTTTTGTCAATTTTTGACAATTTTTGCATTTTGCCATTCAAACAAATTTTATCATCAACCTAGGGACCTAAACACATTGAAATGGATCCAAATAGACCAAAAAAACCTTGAATCCCTAATTCTACTCATCCCAAGTCCCTTTGACCATAGTTGACCATAGGGATTATAATGCACCCTAGGCCACTAGGCCTTACAAAATGGACAATTAGGACCTTATTACAAAACAAAACATAAACAAAGGATTCTTTGATCCTTCCCAACACCTTTATATCAAAAAAATGAAGTGTTCAATCAAGAAATTATGAAATTGAGATTTGTGCCCCTGCACCAGTTTCTTTTCAAATTGATTTTATAGTCCATAGCCCTATGGCCAAATTGATTACAAGATAATAAATAACTAGAGAATGAGTAATTGAACCCAGTTGGATGTGATTGTCTTGTAGGTGCAGATCCTCTAAATCTTCTTTTTCTATTGTTGAGTTAGATAAATCCATTATCCTTCTTCTTGGACATCTTAAATCATTATGGATACCTCAATACTTGATTTACCTTTCTTTTCATTCTCTTTCTTGGTAGGTTCAATGGTTTTTGAGTTCTGACCTTCTTCATAACAAAGCCCTGTCTTGATGAAAGGAGACCTTTGAATGCTTAGGATCTCATCAAGTACTCTAGTGTTTTTCTCAAACTTTAGACTCCTTTTCAAATTAAAATTTTCTTTATCCAAGAAATTTCTTAGAGATACTATTGCTGATTGAAGATTCTCACAATCCTTCTCTTTTTCCTACAATTTTTTTGTCAATACATCTTCAATTTTTTTTTCTTCCTATAATTTGAATTTTGACATTGATGATCATATTTCAGATTCTTCAATCTTATTCTTGTGCATCTGATTTTATTTCCTTACTAACTTCAGATCATCTTGGGTATAGATGAGTTTAACCTTTAGATGCATTTCACCACCTCCTTCTTTAGCATGATGATGCATTTTATTATTGTTATCTTCATGGTTGTTTTCAATTGTGGTCATGAATTTAGTTATTCTTTCTTATTTTCAGAGGTGCATAGAGTATCATCATCGTTGACATAAGAACTACCATCTTCCTTGGAATATAGGTTTTTTAAAAAATTTCTCTTTTTATAATTTAAATCCTTAGATTGATTACTACTTTCATTACTAGGAGGACTTTTGGAAGCCTAGTGGCCTACTTTACTGCAATTGAACCATTTAAAGGGTAACTTACCTCTATACTTGCTAGATCCTTTCTTCAACATTCTCACAAAATTATACTACAATTGAACCATTTAAAGGGTATCTTACCTCTGTACTTGCTAGCTCCTTTCTTCAACCTTCTCATAAAGTTATCTTCTTCACAATCAAGATCAAATTCTTCATCTTTAGTAGTTTTGAAAGCATCTTTATTCTTTGATGTCCCCATGCTCACATTTCCCATTTCATACGTAGTAAGAGAGCGAAACAATTCATCTATTGTCAACTTAATGGCATAAACTTTAGGATCATACCTTGAGGGAAGAGATCTCCAAACTTTCCTTACAATTACAACATCCTTGACTTCTTCACCTAATCCTTTGATAGCATTGACAATTCATCTACTTGGATTAGATAGTCAGTAATATTATCTTCTTCTTTCATCCTCAGGCTTTGAAGCTTGACTCTATAAGTTTCTAATATTTCAGGCTTTATCTTGTCATCTCCTTCATAGATACTATGAAGTTTCTCCCAAATCTATTTAGTAGATTTACAATGCATTACTTCCACAAATTAGTAATTTTACAATCAACAGAAAATGAAAATTTTCCTTTAGCAATGTTCTCATATGCTTTCTTATTGATGAGAAAGCTGCTTGGATTTACTACCCAAATCCAATCTCATAATGAAAATAAATGATTACAATCAGTTATGAAGGTGCCAACTTTTAGAAGACTACAATTCCCTCACTAATACATCAATCTGGGCATCAACCCATGAGGACTACAATCACCTTCACTAGAAGAAAAATAATATCAAAAAGAACCAACCGTATACAAATCAAGAGGCATGTTCAACCCTATACAAATCAAGAGGCAACAAACTCATAGTAAATATCAGACAGACATACCTCTATCTAAGACAAAAGAAAAAAAATTCAAAATGGATCTTACAATTTGCTTTTGTCATTTATCGTCCTCTAGTCTGCACACTATTCTGCAACAAATGCTTTACCTCTACATAAAATGATGAAGCATGATCCACATAGATTAGCTAGATTCCTATCATTGGTAACCTTTTGGCAGCTCTTCCTCTCTCTCAATACATTCCCCACTTGAAGAATGATCTCCTTCACTTATATCGAAACATTTGTGCACTAATTTTATGTTTTCCTGGACTTTCCCAAACTAACAAAGCATGTTGGCCTATTAATACATTTTCTCCTCCATTTCATAGTTGGTAAAAAGCATTCAGATTTGAAACCAAAAACTACCCATTTTCCCAGTTTAAACCTTGACTGTAGATTACATCTTTTCATGAAATTATGGAAGAACAAGATGAAACATCACTAAAGTACTAAAGAGTCTTCCATTCGATCCCTCCATAAACATCTTGTGCAATTGTATAGCAACACAACAAGAAGACATGGTCCCACAAACAGGCTTTTGAAAGTACGCTAGCCAAAATGATTCTTGATAAGTTGTCATCTTCATGTAGTTCCATGGCCAAGAGGAACATGTTACACAGATTCTTTCAAGAAAAATGAGAGCCATCTGATCACCTACGACCCAGTTGACATGTCCTCATTTCATAATTTTGTAGCTAAGGAAGAAGGCGCCCACACCAACATTGGGATCATGAAACCACCGTCTAATCTTAAAAGATGTAATCATGACCATCCGTTAGATCCAAACAAAACTTTTAGGCCTCTGACTAAGGAAATAATAAAGTCTATGAATCTAGTCGGGCCTGTGACTGCTACCATGATTGTGAAGGCTTAAGTTGTGACTTAAGCAACCAGTTACGAGCTATATCAAGTCATCGAGTAGTTAAAAGCTAAGTGCACACACCCAAAAGAAAGACTTAGGGTTTAAGCAGAATGACAGTTATGTAAACCCTAAATAAGACAGTAGGAAATTAATTCTAGGGTCAAAACTTCTCAAACAAGTGATCCAATCAAACTAAGATGTCTATTAACACACTAGAGATATTGTACCACTTTCTTTCATATGAGATATATGAGCAAGCTTTTACATAAATGATGACAATTTTTGTAATTTTGCATGATAACATTTTCAATATTTCTATAAACAATAATATCCTTCTATGATGAACACTCCTTCAATTCTACACCTTGATATCACTGTCACACTTTAACATTTAATGACTTTGACATGAATGAAAATACTAGTGGCCAACAAAAGCTTGTTAATTTCTAAGTGTAATGTCTTGTTTCACCACATATGCACAATGATTGTAGTCTTCTTGATCATCAATTTTGATCTCAAAATGACCACCATGAAAAATATAATTATTATTAGAATGGGAAACAATATTAGGGTGTAAGAAAGTATTCCTTGTCAATGGAATATTAGGTTCATGAGTAGGTCATAGCACAAATAATAATATGACAATGGGTAATTAATCTCATCATAGAATAATTAGAATAGTAGAAGTATATCATACTTGAAAAGAAGTGTAAAAGTATACATATCCTAAGGCTAAAAGAAGGGTGAATATGATCGGTAAAAAATATGAGATGCCTATAAGAACAATACACCTTTCAATTAAACTATTTCAATTAATCTAGACTCATTATGGACTTACCACTAGATTAGATTTGAAACATCCAGATATGAAATAAACTAGTTATTCAATTGAATTGATTTGGAATAAATAGTAATAATGTTGACCAATCCTCTTATTTAAAAAAATCTAAGAGTTCTAGTTTATTTCAAATAATTTTTTGAATGTCTTCTTGTAATAGGTTTTTAAATTATTTGGAATAGTTCATAATATAGGGATGAAAGGAGATGAGATCTAGAAATAAGATATTAAATTATAAAATAATAGCTTTGAATGTCCTACTAAAGGGGAAACTAAGTGTTGTAATACTAGATTTGATCACCAAAGATGTGAATGAAAATAATAGTTTTATGAGATTAGTTTACGATAATAAAATGAAATGCACACATGAACATGAATAAACCTCGATTAAAAAATATTGTCTAAAAATGTGACAATTGAGATGGTACATATGCTATGCCAAGAACTAAATATCATAGATTGAAGTACGATGAAATTAATGTGGCATTGGATTTTCACTTGGAACTAGAAGTGAATTCTCTCTTTTTGGGTTTTAGTGCAAATTTAGCATAAATCTATGTCTTTCTCTAGGTTGAGTTCACATCTATAGATCATTTCCATGTCCACAAATATACTTGCTAATGCGTAAATTTGATCCTCATATATATGTACACTTTTTCTTGATGATTCATTGGCTTTGTCAATGCTCACTTTTCTTTAAGGACTAGTAGTATTTCAGTTACATTTAGAGGCTTTCTAGATTGGTAGGATAGGCATTCTTGTAATTTAACCCTTTGAAAAGATTAGTTTTAATCTATTGGAAAGAATTGGTAGGTAGAAAGCACTCATGCAAATGTCAAATTTGAATATGTCAAAGAAATGTTATTTTTTTAGTGAAGCAAATTGAAGTTTTCTTATAATTATTGCTCCTTAAATTCTTGAATTATCTAGAATGAGAGAGAATATTCTCAAGGATATAAGAGGATGCGAAATGATTGTAATTAAGTGCCTTTAAATATAGATACATAATAATAAGTTATGCAAACATACATTTGGTAGGCTTACGATAGCTAGTGAAATGGGCAAGTGATGACCATATTTGAACCTAAATTTTCAAAATTCATTAATTGAATCCATGAACCCGAAATCAGTTTTACGACCATAGGAAGGACCTAGCATAACAAGCAAGTGAATTCTATATATGAGTGAATGTCTAATGATGGAGAATGTAATACATGTAGTTCGCATGAGAAGGTATGCACAAATAGATGAAATATCAATAAATGTATGTGCATGCATGTAAATGGGATAGATAAAAGTTAGGGGAATAAGTCTAACATTACACAAGATTCTATTATTTGTCAATATGTAATTTATTTAATCCATTTTTGTTGATCATCAATGATTTTAGTCTTCTTGATCATCAATGTTGATCTCAACATGACTATCATTACAGATATCATTTTATCAAAATGGGTAACAATATTAGGGTTTAAGAAAGCATTCCTTCTCAATAGAAATTAGGTTCATGAGTACATCATAACATAAATAATAATACGGTAATGAGTAATTAATCTCATCTTAGAATAATTAGAATAATAGAAGTATATATAACTAAAAGAAGGGTGGATATGATAGGTAAAAAATGTGAGATGTCTACAAGAACAATAAACCTTTCAATTGAACTATTTCAAATAATCTAGAATTATTGAGGACTTGTTAGAAGTACGATTACCGTTGCACCAAAATATTGACTTGTTAATTCCTGATACAACCACTAGACTTATAGAATCCACAGGAGGTGATTAAGTCATGCCACAAACCTGAGTACTACACTAATTCATTGGCTTTGTAAATGCTCACTTTTCTTTAAGGACTAGTAGTATTTCAGTTACATTTAGAGGCTTTCTAGATTGCTAGGGTAGGCATTCTCATAATTTAACCCTTTGAAAAGATTAGTTTTAATCTAATGGAAAGAATTGTAGGTAGCAAGCATGTTGGCATATGATGACCCAGTATGATGATATGATGATAATGTATTTTGATATTGATGTCAATAAGTGCAGGTGAACCGATATGAAGATTGGAAGAAGTTGTTATTGATGTTCAAGTAGGAGAACCGGTATGAAGAGATGAAGTGGACTGTTGTCAGGGTTTCACTAAGTGTGACTACCGGTTGGTAGTCTCAGCTCTAGGGTTTTCGGTTTGGCAATCTAGCTTATGTGATACAACCGGTGACATTCTGTGATGAGTTAGCTAAGAGACAAGGATGAGATCGAGATGCCATGTCAGTTTTGTGCACGTGAAGGATTTCCTTAAGGATCTTGCATATGAAGATCGATTACATTAAATGTCTACCTCGGGAATGAACATTCTTCTTAGCGATATGTGAAGAGAGCGTGATGGGTTACTGATTTCCATATGTGGTGAAGAATGGACGATGCAGAATGAATTGTGATCTATTTGAGATTGTTTTATTCTATGCAAAGTGTTTGAATGCTCAGGATTGGACCGCTTGTAATTGTAAACCTAAAATGTTTAGGGTTTAGGGTTTATGCTACCGACCTAATTGTTGTCTATAAGGTTGATGATGTTTGGTATTGTTTGTGTTGGCAAATGTTGTGTTTGTATCCGAGTGATGAGATACTTGCAAGACCAGTGAGTGGAAAACTGCAGAGTGTGATTGCAGAGTAGAGGAGCTAAAAAGGATCTGCCTTAGCATGTAGTGTTGTTATCAGATCAGAGATTTACCTGTTGTCTTCTAACCATTTCAACAATAGGAAAATCCCTTTACTGGGCAGCTTTATCAGGCTTATTACAAATACTCTAACCAGGTGACTCAAGATCATTGAGTTCTTCAAATCCTCTAGCAAGGTAACCTTTAACAGGGTTTCAACCTTTAACAGGGTATATAGCCATCCCTTAACCAGGTGATGTTTAATAGGATCAGTTCCTAACAGAACCTTATTGTAACCTTATTGTAAAGTCCTTAAATGGACTAGGATCCTAACAGAGCGAACTTCAAAAGTGTTCAAAAACAAGCTTGTGGGTATTCATCCCCACCGTGGTTTTTCCCATTTGGGTTTCCATGTGAAAAATCTGTGTGTCATGAGTTGTGCATTTTTCATGTGATGATTGAGCAGTCTTTGTTTAAGTGAATATGAATGCAAAGCTAATGGTTATGGTATTAATAATACAAAACATACATGAGTATATTGGTGAAGTAGTTATCAAGTGTTGAATGTTATTTGAAGTATTCAATTTTACTAGTTTTGCTATCTGAAGCCTTACTGTGTTTAACCGGTATTGACATGGTTAAGTTCAGTGATGAAGACAACTAGTTAGCATTATTTTAACTTGATAAGTTGTTGAGAAGTTTTTGTATGTACTGATTCACCCCCCCCTCCCTCAGTACTGATTAGGGTATTTGTTGTTCATCATTATTCATCGATTGGTATCAGAGCAACTCCAGGTCCTCGGTGATATAAGCTTAACCACTTGAGGTAAAATATCCTTCTTTAATGATGAAGAGGGAAGGTCCTAAGTTCAATAGAGATAACTTCAAAATATGGAAGGAGAGAATGAAGATTTATGTCAAGAGTTTGGGTGCTCAACACTGGAGATATGTGGAGAATGCCTATGTAATCCCCACTGACACTCTAATCGATGATCAAAAAAGAGAGATTCAAGAAAATGGGCAAGTCATGGAAGCCCTTATTAGCAGCTTGTCCGATATCGAGTTCATTGATGTACAAGATAAGGACAGTCCTAAGGATGTATGGAACACACTGGAAACCATTTATAGTGGTGATGAGCATGTCAAGCAGGCTAAGGAAGAAAGCCTTAGAGGAAAATTTGAAGACATGAGGATGGTTGAACGAGAGACCATTCAACAATATGACATAAGGATCGGGACTGTGGTTGGAGATATCAAGAGCACTGGTGGAACAATTGATGATGCCACTGTTGTCAGTAAAGTTTTGAGATCATTGTTACCAGTCTATGCAATCAGAGTTGCTGCTATTTAGGAGCTAAGGTCTATCGACAAAACCAAGGTATCCTTAGACTCTATCATTGCAAAGTTGACTACATATGAGTTGAATAGCTATGATGGCAATGTTCAGAAGACTGAGTCAGGCTTTAGAGCATTTTCTACACCAATCAGAAAAGGAAAAGAAGTAAGTACTAGTTACGAATCCAGGCAATGTAGAGATATGGATGATGACGAGATTTTGATGGAGTTTGAAGCTCTTCTTGCCAAGAGACTTCCAAAAGGCACCAAAAAATATAGAGGTACGCTTCCTTTAAAATATTTTTCCTGCAATAAGATAGGACATATAGCTATTAAATATCCTAACAATGACAATAAGGATAAAATGGAGAGGTTTGGAAAGTATAAAGGAGGAGGTAGGAGAAATTGTCTTGTTGCAGTGGATGAAGGTGTCATTGATGAACAATCTGAGGATGAAGAGAATGAGGACATAGTGTTTCTAGCTATAAAGGAAGAAGTATCTAACAAGAAATCCCTTGTCTCTCACATTGACAACTCTAATGAGTGGATTATTGATAGTGGGTGTTCTCACCACATGACTGGTGACCGGAGAAAGTTTCTGTCTCTGGAAGAATATGATGGAGGTGTTGTTCAGTTTGGCAATGATGCACCATGCTTGGTGAAAGGTAAAGGATCCATCTCACTTAATGGAAAGAGTAGTACGGATGATGTCTACTAGGTAGAAGGTCTTAAGCATAACCTTTTGAGTGTTGCTCAGCTAAATGACAAAGGATTCTGAAGTTCAAAGGTGGAGTCTACAGTATAATTGGATAGAGTGGTGAACTTATTGCCACCGGTAAGCAGACCAAAGGTAACTTGTTTAAGTTGAATACCAAGATTAGTCAGTTTCTGATGGCGAAGTTTGATGACAGTTGGATATGGCATAGGAGACTTTATCATATAAACTTTGGCAATATTGTAAAAGCCAGTAAGATCAAGGCAGTAAGAGGATTGCCTTTGCTGAACAAACTAGAGAATTCTTTGTGCAGAGAATGCCAACTTGGGAAGATGTCTTCCTCAACTTTCAAAGGTAAGTCTTTTTCAGCAGAGAACTTACTTGATCTTGTGCACACCGATCTGTGTGGTCCAATGAAAACTATAAGTATTCAGGGAGATAGGTATTTCATGATTCTTGCTGATGACTGCTCAAGAATGATGTGGGTCATATTCTTGAAAGACAAGTCTGAGGCATTTGGAAAGTTCAAAGCCTTTAGAGCATTGGTAGAGAAGGAAAGTGGTCAAAGGATAAAATGCCTAAGAACTGATCAAGGAGGTGAATTCACTTCTGATGAATTCAATAAGTACTATGAAGAGAACGGTATCAAGAGGCACCTATTCGCCCCAAGGACACCACAATAGAATGGCATAGCAGAAAGGAATAACAGGACTATAGTTGAAGCAACCAAAACAATGCTGATCCAAGGAAAGGTTGCTCACACTTTTTGGAGAGAAGCGGTGAGCACTGTAGTCTATACTATGAACCGGGTACTCATCAAGAAAGGTAAAGTTAAAACCCCTTATGAGTATTGGACCAGGAAGACTCCCACTATAAGTTATTTTAAAGTATTTGGCAGTAAGTGTTATATCAAGAGAGGTGAGCATCTGAGCAAGTTTGATGCTAAATGTGATGAAGGAATATTTCTGGGATATTCCACTAAGAGAAAAGCTCTCAAGTTCTACAACAATAGGACTCAAAAAATTGTTGAGAGTATCAATGTCAGGATTGATGAATCCCCTGAGGAGCCTGAGGAAACCTACAATGAGCAAGTGGAAGATGAACCGGGTGTAGCCTTCTGGGAACCGGTTAAGAAAGAAACAAGAAAAGACCTCAGTGTTCCTGTACCGGTAGAAGCTGTAGTAGGTGAAGAAGAAGATGGAGAAGAAGAAGAAGAGGAAAAGAAAGTAGAACCAATTAGAGTCATTCCTAGATATGTGAAACTACATCATGATCCGAAGCAGATCATAGGAGATAAAGATGTAGGGATACTCACAAGAAGAAAGGTGAAAGAAAACTCTAGCATGATTTCTGAATTTGAGCCTAAGACCACTAGAGAGGCACTTACATATGAAGACTAGATTAAGGCAATGGAAGAGGAGTTGGACCAGATAGAAAAGAATGCAACATGGTCTTTGGTACCCAAACCGGTTTTGGTATTTTGGATATGTTGATATGGTTTTGTCATTGATGTCAACACTTACCAACTCTGGTTAAACTACTGACACTTGGAGAATTGACAATGTTCACCAGCAAGCAAGTGACTTATGCACAGTCACCGATATCTTATCCACCGGTAGGATATATTGTTCACTGGCACTTGGAATGACATGGAGAATACTTGGTTATGTTGAAGACATCATTTGGACACTTTGTCTTGGAGATTTGTTCATTGGTATATTCGAGTTTGCATATTTGCTATTATCGACAAATAGGTCCAGAATAAGCACCGACAGACTTATCTATTCTAGATCAGCACGAAATGCTTTGGAGATGATTTATTATTATTGTAAATGCATTAAGCCGACATGTTGAATCAGATATTGCATCGGTTATAGATTTATTTGTAAATTGCTTTTATTATAATATCTTTTAGAGCCGACCTACTAAAATTGGTCTTAGGTTATGGTATATATGTAAGATCTTATTTGTAAGATCGATATGCGATTGAGGAAGAGAATTGTAAGAAGGTATATGCAAGAATAAGCAGAGCTATACACACAGACATCATTTTAAGGTTGAAGGAAGGTTTTTGTGAAGGCAATCAGAACTACACCGGTACTGAATCCAGCATATGAAGATGCTATATTAAGAAGTACATCATTATTGGATTTAATCATCCAATTGTAGTCAATGTGACTCCCATTTGTGTTTGAGCAGTGAGCTCTAGGCACTTGGGCTTTCTGCACATGCAGACCCCATTTGTATAGACATACTATCTGTAGTAGTATCATCTGATTGTGGGTAAGGTTTCCCATCATGGTTTTTCCCCTTACAGGGTTTCCACGTAAAAACATTGGTGTTATGTGTTATGGATGTTTTTTATTAAGGAAAATCAGGTTTTAAGGGACCCGAAACCCGCTTACAATACGATAGATAAGAAAGAAAGAAACTAGAGAGGATAAGACCAAGACAAAAAAGCTGCAAAAAACCAGAATAAAAACCAGCAGCAAGGACAAAAGGACAGCACAGAGCTAGCGAGAAACTGGCATCCATAACCTAGCATTACATATCAAATAAGAACTTTTATAGACTCCTCAACATTCTGAACCAACAACATCATGGCTTTAGCGACATCTCTCAGATCATTGTTCTCCTTTTTTAGCTGAATGTCCTTCATCTTTGTCTTTGTCTCCATATCATTGGTTGTTTGCCTGGTCCTTCGCCCAGAGATTTTATGAGTAGCACTAGAGGTCGGTATATCATCAATGAATACCAAATCCTTATTCTGAGTTTTCCTCTCTAAGTGATCCACCAAGGCATTCATGTTTTGAGACGAGACTCTCAGGACCTCAAGACTGTGGTTCATGAAGCTTTTCAAAGCCTTCTCAGTCTTTGCAACCCGATTGATGATCTCCTTGTTATTTGCCTCAGTTGTTTCTTTAACAAGTCTAATAACATCCTCTAGATGTTTCAAATCCCCTTTTATAAGGTCTTTTTCCGCCCATTCTTGCATTTCAATTTCCTCCTCAGCTTCACTGGCTTCCACCTCTGCACTCTTTCTCCCCAAATTTGTTTCCAGATTGTGAATCTTATTTTCTAGGTCCCTCTGTTTGCTCTGAATGCTAGTTATATTATCAATAACCCACTTTTGGAGATTGAAAGACTCCAGCGTGCAATTTCAAGCGGTATTCAAGATAGTGTTCGTTGAATCCCTTCCCTGCTCAGAGCTTATAGATTTAGGGTTGGATTCCTCCATGGAGTTCGGGTCAACATTCCTACTATCTAAACCCATAGGGTTAGGATAAGGGTTTTCAGAATTGGTATCTTTTTTCCCCTCCTCCTCTTCTCCAGCATTCTCTTCCTTCTCATTCTCCACTTCAATCTCAACCTCCTTCCCCTGTTCCTCCTCGAAATCATCAGTCACCTCCATGTCCACATTATCAATGTCAGCTCTCCCTTTTTTATGGGTAGGGGCATTAGACCGATCATCATCAGACTCAAAGTCATTACAACTCTCTAAGATATGTGCATTTGTTACCAAGTTATCATCCTTGCTAACCCTAGCCTTTTTCTTCAGGTGTTCGTAAATAAGCAAAATAAGCCCTTGATGGGCTATGGGGTAAGATTTGGGCTTTTTGGCATGGTAAACCAAACTTTCATTTAGAGAAGAAGCTAAATAAAAGGGCAGAGAAATTTTAACCCCATGGCAGAAATGATTGAGAATTGCAAAATGATAATTGTAGACTTTAGTAAATCTACCATCAACAGTAAGGAATTCCATCAAAACCCTTAGCATTTTCTGCCAAAAAGACTTTACTTGTTGGGGGAGGTAGTAAGAAACTTTGTCTTTCTTGGCAAGCCGAGCTTTCTCATCCTTAGATTTTGAGAAATTTTTAATCGCTTTAGCAGCAAAATTTCGGTCTCTATAGAATTTAGTGCCCTCCTTCTGGAGTCCCATGACCTCCGCAACCAAATCTTCATCAACCTTCTAGGTTTCTCCAAACAAAGTGACTTTGTTGTTGTTCCAGCCCTTAGCAAAGCCTTGAGACACCGATTTTTGGCTACCATGCAACTTTTCTATATAGTTAGTGAATCCATATCTATGGAGCCTCCTCCACACTTTCCGCTCACTCTTCCAGTTCTCACAACCAGAGGGCTCATTCCGGTTTAGGTTACCTCCCATATTGAACCACAGGTCGAAGTCTCCAGTAGTAAATCTCACAAATTGCAGGCCAAGATTTAAACATGGGTTCTTGAGCAAAATATTGGGGTCATAGAACAAAGTACCATCCAAGATTTTAAAGAAAATGATAATGGCCGTAGAGCTCCAACACTTATTATTATAATCCCCTTTACACAAGTAATCATAAAAATGATGCCTAATAACAATTATTAACTAACAGTTCGTTTGCCCCAAACTCTGTCTTTGATTTCCGGAACCCAAAAGGTGATCATGATTTTAACTTGACCCATTGATGCAATCATATAATAATTGCTCCCTAACATCCCTTTTACATTGGGCCTCTCCGATGTATTTAGCCTCCACCTCTAAATTGACCCCTTCATTAGCTAAAAGGTTCACTACCTTATTGCCTTCCCTTAGAGTATGAGTTATGAGAATACTACCATAGCCATTTAATAACTTTTTAGCACTTTCAATCATATTAGTAATATTCCAAGAGGAAGAACTAGTACCTTTAAGATCTTGAATGATATTGAGGGAGTCCCCCTCCAACCAATTTTTTAAAAATTTGAATCCCTAAGCAAGCTGGAGGCTTTTCAGCATAGCCTGAGCTTCAGCCACATGATTATTTTGGACACCAAAAGGAGAAGCAATAGTAGCCATGCAGACACCTTGAGCATTTCTGATGACTCCTCCCCCACTGGACTTCCCAGGGTTGCCTTTAGCAGCCCCATCAAAATTTACCTTGACCCAATCATGATCAGGAAATATCCAAACTATATTTTCTCTCCTTGTCTTATTGTCAGATCTGTAGATTTTGTGGATTAAATTCCATTTAGTAAGGATGCCTTTATCAATATCATTCATATCATCAAAAAACCATTGTTTATTGTTCCTGTGAGGAATATTTATGTTTTCTTTTATAGCCCTGCAAACTTTTTCAAAGACTACCTGAGAGGTGCACTTAACTTCCCTAAATATTCTGTTATTTCTCTCTTTCCAAATGCCCTAGCAAGTCATGGGAAGGATCAAGGACCAAAGATTCTTGATAAGAGGAAATTTGGTGGGAAAGGTCCATTTCCAAATGATTTCCTTGAGACTCTTGTGCATAACCCAATCAACTTTCCAATTCACCAAAAACTTACTACAGATTTCCCAAGTGAAGGAGTAATGGATAAATAGATGATCAACTGATTCTTCCTCTTTCTGACATAGCTCACATCTGTTAGGGAACATAAAACCTCTTTAGGCCAAGTTATCAATAGTGAGAATCCTATTGTGAGTAGCAAGCCAAAAGAACATATTGACTTTTGGGATAAGAATTCTATTCCAAATTTTACCCCATATAGGGTTGTTGATCTGGGTAAATGTGTTTTTATAGGCTGAGGCAACCATGAAGTCGCCCCTTGGATTGCTCTTCTAGAGGAAAACATCATCATGATATTTGTTAATAGAAAAGGACAACAACTCCTTCTAAAGCTGGGAAAACCTAGCATGGATAACATCATGCCTAACCCATCTGTTCTCCTTCCAGTAGTTACACACCATAGACCCAAACCTCCTTTTACATTCATCAATGAATTGATTGCAGTCTTGATTAAAGAGAGGTTCATCTTTAATCCAAGGATCCTCCTAGAACCTAATTTTGTCACCTTTTCCAAGGACCCATCCAGCTCCAGATTTAGCCACTTTTATGGATTTGATAATACTATTCCAAATGAAAGACCCAACAGGGATGTCTTCAGAGTAGAGGAGATCCTGGAGGGATTGACCATGGATATATTTGTCAAACCAAATTTGGTTCCAATCTTTCTTAATGTCATAAGCCCTCCATATTTGTTTAGCAGGAAGAGCTTTATTAAAGGTTTTGAGAGCTTTAATACCAAGACCTCCTTTGCTCTTTGGATGTTATTGTCTTTCTATTTCATGCATTAATTTTTACCGGTACTGCAATTAACTGATAAACTATCTACCGACATAAAGTTTGGTTTATCGGTATTAAGCATTAAGTTTGGATAAGTTGTTTTTGGTTTAAATTTATTAGACAACTGATTCACCCTCCCCCCCCCCCCCCACTCTCTCAGTTGTCTCTGGGACCTAACAATTGGTGTTAGAGCCAAGTCCTCTTTTTGTAGAAGTTTAACAGCTTGAGGAGATCCAATGTCTACTAACTATTTTGGGAAGGATAGTCCGAAACTTGATGGAACCAACTATGGCATATGGAAGATTAGGATGGAGACACATCTTAATTGCATTGGGAAGGACATTTGGGAAGTTACAAAGAATGGCTATACTGCTCCTGTTCAAGGTTAGCCTAGTCCACCTAACTTGGCTAAAGATGAAGAAAATGATTGCAAAGCAAGAGAAGCACTTTTGAGCGCATTATCAGATCAGCAAATCATGGGATTATCATATAGATCTAATGCTAAAGCTATTTGGGATCATTTGGAAACACTAAATGAAGGAGATTCCACAGTCAAAATTGCAAAACTTGAAAGCTTCCGGGTCAGGTATGAAAATCTGAAAATGGAAGAAGATGAAATGATTTCTGCTTTTATGGAAAGAGTTAATGAAATTGTTTTGGGTATTAAATGTTGTGGAGGAACCTTAAGTGAAAGTGAAATTGTTTCAAATAAGAGGATTGCCACCAGCATAAAAAATGAAAGTTACCACTATAAATGAGTTAAGAACAATGCCTAATACATCAGTAACTAGAGATACATTGATTGGTCAACTTTCAGGTTTTGAAATTGAGGAATTTGGTCCTGTTGCTACTATAAAGACAGATTTAGCTTTTAAGGCATCAACATCATCTGCACAATCATTTGACAAATCTGATTAGAAATCCTTTTATGCAAGAGAACTTGAAGAAAGCAGGAAAGAAAATGAAGAACTTGAAGAACTTGAAGCACTATTTGCAAGGACCTAAAGGTCTAGTTGGAAGTAATTATGAAGGTAAAGCACCCTTTAAATGTTTTAACTGTAATAAGATTGGTCATATGGTTTCAAGATGCCTTGATAGACATGCAAGATTAAGAGAAGAAGCTAGAAGAACATACAAGCTTAACCCTGAATATTAGAGATACAGATTTAAGAAGAATAAAGACAAATATTCTTATCTTGCTGATGAAGGAGTGACTGATGATTCTGATGAGGATCCGACAGACAATGGATGGGTTTTTGTTGCTACAATAGAAGATCAACCGTCACCTACTGTTCAATCGGTAGAGCAGGCCCTGGCAGCTAAAGTTGAAGTTAAGGATGAATGGATCATTGATTCAGGATGTTCACATCATATGACTGGAGATAAGAGTAAATTCTTATCCTTTCAGGAATATAATGGAGGTCTAGTAAGATTCAGAGATAATAAATCTTGTTTGATCAAAGGTAAAGGTACTATATCTCTTGATGGTAAGCATAATACTGACAATGTTTACTATGTTGAAGGTTTAAAGCATAATCTACTGAGTGTTGGTCAATTAGTTGAAAAAGGATTTCAGTTATAGTTCAAGAATAGGAAATGCAAAATCATGAATAGAACTGGTTTGGAAATTGCAATCGGTAATCAAACTAGAGGTAATATCTTTCATTTAAATAACAATGAAAAGACATGCTTGATTGCACACATTGATGAAAGTTGGCTATGGCATAAAAGACTCTATCATGTAAATTTTGATTGCATTGTGAAAATCAGTACAACTAAGGCAGTTAGAGATTTACCTAAGATTGTTAAACCTCACAATCCGGTATGTAAGGAATGTCAATTTGGAAAACAAGTTAGAGCATCTTTTAAAAGTATTCCAGAAAAATCCAATAATGCTCTTGACTTAATTCATACTGATCTATGTGGTCCAGCTAGACCTAAAAGCTTACAAGGAGATAGATATTTCATGCTAATCATTGATGACTATTCTAGAATGTGCTGGGTTACTTTTCTCAGAGAAAAATCAAAAGCATTTGGGAAGTTCAAGCTATTCAAAGCAATGGTAGAAAATGAAACTGACAAGAAAATCAAATGTCTGAGATCAAATCAAGGAGGTGAATTCACATCTAAGGAATTTAATACATTTTGTGAAGTGAATGGAATTAGAAGACAATTATCATCACCCCGAACACCACATCAGAATGGATTTGTCGAAAGGAAAAACAAAACTATCTTAGAAGAAACTAAAAGTATGTTATCTGAAGAAAATCTACCACATGTATATTGGAGAAAGGCAGTAAGTACAACGGTCTACACATTCAACAAAGTTCACATCAAAGGAGAAACCGGTAAGACCCCTCATGAACTATGGTTTGGTATTACTCCTACTATTAAATATTTTAGAATATTTGGAAGTAAATGCTATATTAGAAGAGATGAGTATATTGGCAAATTTGATCCTAGAAGTGATGAAGGAATATTTCTTGGTTATTCATGTAAGAGAAAAGCATATAGATGTTTTAACAAGAGATTGGAAAAAATTGTTGAGAGTACAAATGTGAAAATTGATGAACAGTTTAGAGGAACTTCAAGGTATATAGACTCTAAATCAACAACAGAGACTCTGAATCAACAAGAGAGATACTGACAAATGAACCTACATTGATCCCACCGGTACAGAATGAAGATCCAGTTACACTGGCATCATCTAAAAATTCAATAGTAACTAAAGAACAACAACAAACCAAGACACCCCAGTATGTAAGATTGAATCACTCTGAAAATCAGATAATTGAGAACAAATATCAAAGAGTTGTGACAAGAGGAAGACTAGAAAATGAAGAGGTATGTCTTATTTCTCAAATTGAACCATCATCAATTAATGAGGCATGTGAAGATAAACACTGGATTAAAGCTATGGAAGAAGAATTAGAACAAATTGAGAAAAATAGTACATGGAGATTAGTTCCCTGGCCTAAAGATAAAAATGTAATTGGAACAAAATGGGTATTTAGAAACAAACTTAATGAAAATGGTAAGGTAATACAAAATAAAGCAAGATTAGTGTGTAAGGGATATTCACAGAAAGAAGGAATTGATTACAATGAAACCTTTGCACCGATAGCTAGAATTGAGACAATCAGATTATTCTTGGCTTTTGCAGCACACAAGAACTACAAAGTATATCAAATGGATATTAAATGCGCATTTCTGAATTGAGATCTTGAAGAAGAAGTTTATATTGAGCAACCTGATGGATTTTCTTTGACAGATAACAAAGATATGGTTTGCAGGTTAAGGAAAGCTTTGTATGGATTGAAGCAAGCTCCAAGAGCTTGGTATGCTAGATTGAATAAATATCTTTTGAAGTTTGGTTTTTCTAAAGGTAATGCTGACAACAATTTATACTATAAAGTAACTAATGATGATATTTTGGTTATAGAAGTTTTTGTTGATGATATAATCTTTGGAGGAGAAGATGAATTATGTAAAAGACTTTTCTAAAAAGATGCAACAAGAATTTGAAATGTCTATGATTGGAGAGATAAAATTATTTTTAGGATTGAAGATTTCATAGACTGATAGTGGTATATTCTTGAGTCAATCTAAGTACTTGAAGGAGTTACTAAAGAAACTTGGTATGGAAAACTCTAAACTGGTAAGCACACCTATGACTACATCTGATAAATTATCTTTGAAGGATGAATCAGAACCTGTTAATCCGACAAGATACAAATCTATGATAGGAGGACTACTATATTTGACACAAACAAGACCTGATATTATGAATGCAGTATGTATTGTTTCAAGTTTTCAAAGTAATCCTAAAGAAAATCATGAATCAGCAATAAAAAGGATTTTTCGGTACTTACAAGGTACTAAAAATCTTGGCTTATGGTATCCTAGAGATGAAAACTTTGAATTATGTGCATACACAGATGCAAAATGGGCAGAAGATGTGGATGATAGAAAAAACACCACCGGCGGAATATTTTTTCTTGGAAACAGATTAATTTCTTGGTTGAGTAAGAAACAAAGTTGCACATCTTTATCAACAGCTGAATCAGAATATGTTGCAACAGCAATAAACTATACACAGGTATTATGGCTTAAGCAAATGTTGAAGGACATAAAGGTAAAATGCAAGGAACCTATAATTATCTATTGTGATAACACAACAACAATTGATATATCTAAGAATCCGGTACTACATTCTAAAACCAAACATGTTTCTATCAAATTGAATTTTTTGAAGGAGAATGTTGAAGCAAAAGAAGTAAAACTAGTTTATGTGAATACTAAAGAGCAGATTGCAGATATTTTCACTAAACCTCTTCTTAAGGAGACTTTTGAATATCTTAGGGACCAGCTTGGGGTCATACCCCCACCAGTAGAGAATTAGACAGTTGATGTTTGTTATCAACCGACAGGAATTAACAGAGAAATCTTTTACTCTGTCTCTGATGAGGAAGCTACTTCTCAGGGGGATAAGTTGGTATAATGGTTGGTATTTTGTATTTGAGCTTGGTTTTGTATTTCTTTGGCATTTGATGTCAAAGGGGGAGAGATTGATATGGAAAAACACAAGGAAAACACATATTACTCCTAGGGGGAGAGATTGTTATTTTGGGAGAGATCGATTGCTCTCTGTATCTGAATTTTGATTTCTGGTTATTATCTCTTTTGGGAGATTGTTGGTTTTTGGTATTTGGCATTTCTATTTTGGCACTTTGATGGTTTTTCCATCTTGTGTTGCCATCAATGCCAAAGGGGGAGATTGTTGGTATTTTGGATATGTTGATATGGTTTTGTCATTGATGTCAACACTTATCAACTCTGGTTAAACTACTAGCACTTGGAGAACTAGCAATGTTCACTGACAAGCAAGTGACTTATGCACAGTCACCGGTATCTTATCTACCAATAGGATATATTGTTCACCACCACTTGGAATGACATGGAGAATACTTGGTTATGTTGAAGACATCGTTTGGACACTTTGTCTTGGAGATTTGTTCATTGGTATATTCGAGTTTGCATATTTGCTATTACCGACAAATAGGTCCAGAATAAGCACTGGCAGGCTTATCTATTCCAGATCAGCACGACATGCTTTGGAGATGATTTATTATTATTGTAAATGCATTAAGCCAACATGTTGAATCGGATATTGCATTGGTTATTGATTTATTTGTAAATTGCTTTTATTATTAGAGCCAACCTACTAAAATTGGTCTTAGGTTATGGTATATATGTAAGATCTTATTTGTAAGATCAATATGCGATTGAGGAAGAGAATTGTAAGAAGGTATATGTGAGAATAAGTAGAGCTATACACACAGACATCATTTGAAGGTTGAAGGAAGGTTTTTGTGAAGGCAATCAGAACTACACCGGTACTGAATCAAGCATATGAAGATGCTATATTGAGCAATACATCATTATTGGATTTAATCATCCAACTATGGTCAGTGTGACTCGCATTTGTGTTTGAGCAGTGAGCTCTAGGCGCTTGGCCTTTCTGCATGTGCAAACCCCATTTGTATAAACATACTATCTGTAGTAGTATCATCTGATTGTGGGTAGGGTTTCCCATCGTGGTTTTTCCCCTTACAGGGTTTCCACGTACAAACATTGGTGTTATGTGTTGTGGATGTTATTATCTTTCTATTTCATGCATTAATCTTTACCGGTACTACAATTAACTGATAAACTGTCTACCGACATAAAGTTTGGTTTACCAGTATTAAGCATTAAGTTTGGATAAGTTGTTTTTGGTTTAAATTTATTAGACAACTAATTCACCTCCCCCCTCTCAGTTGTCTCCGAGACCTAACAACCGGAACACAAGAATGTCATAGGTACCAAATGGGTCTTTAGAAATAAGCTGACTGAAGAAGGCATAGTTGTAAGGAACAAGGCAAGACTTGTATGCAAGGGATATACTCAGGAAGAGGGAGAAGACTATGGAGAAAGATTTGCCTCAGTGGCTAGACTGGAAGTTGTTCGAATGCTACTTGCATTTGAAACATTTAAGGGATTCAAGGTATACCTGATGGATGTAAAGTCTGCATTCTTGAATGGAATCCTAGAAGAGGAAGTGTATATTGAGCAACCAGATGGGTTTGCCTTATCAGAAGATTACACATGGTGTGTAGATTACACAAGGCCCTATATGGATTGAAACAAGCACCAATAGCATGGTATGAACGGTTACACTCTGATCTTGTGAAGATAGGATTTCAAAGAACAAGCGAGGACAACAATATCTACCTGAAATCTGAAGGTAATCAGATTTTGATCTGTGAAGTGTTTGTAGATGACATAATCTTTGGAGGAGATGATGAAATGAGCCATGCATTTGCAGATGAAATGATGAAAGAGTTTGAGATGTATCTAATTGGAGAGATAAAGTTCTTTGTTGGTCTACAGATTTAGCATATGAAAGAGGGTATCTTTATTATGCAGTCCAAGGATGTCAAAGAGGTATTGAAGACCTTTGACATGGAGGAGAGCAAACCGGTTGGTACACCAATGGTGACTGGCTGCAAATTGACTAAGGAAGATGATTTAGCCTTGGTGAATGAGAAGGAGTATCGGTCAATGATCGGTAAGATGCACTATGTGGTACACAGCAGACCAAATATTGCTTATGCAGTGGGCATTGTGGCTCGTTTTCAAAAAAATCCAAGAGAATCCCACTTGGTAGTAGTCAAGAGGATTCTTAGATACCTAAAAGGGATAGTGGATTATGGATTGTGGTATCCATACAATGGTGATTATAATCTCAAAGTATTTACTGATGCAGATTGGGTAGGTAATGTGGACGACTGTATGAGCACAAGTGGTGGAGCTTTCTTTCTTGGTGGAAGACTAGTCTCATGGACGAGTAAGAAGCAGAGATGTACTTCCCAGTCTATAGCTGAAGCGGAGTATGTGGCAGCATTTATGAACTGCACTCAAGCAATTTGGATGAAACATGTATTGGATGGTTTCAAAGTACCTATCTCTCAACCGGTGAGTATATTTTGTGACAACACAAGTGCAATAAATATTTCCAAGAATCCGGTATTGCATGCTAGAACTAAGCACATTGAGCTCAAGTATCATTTCTTGCGAGAGAAGGTTCAAAAGAAAGAGGTTGTATTAGAACATGTTTCTAGTAAGGAGCAACTAGTAGACATATTCACTAAGCCCTTACCATAAACTACATTTACCTATTTGAGAGGTGAATTAGGGGTTCTGCCCCTTCATGAAGTAAACTAAAGTTTTGTGCTCCACATCAGTCAAGTAATACAGTTACAAATCTTTCAGGATTGATGGGTTGAAGGATGCTACTCCATAGGGGGAGCAACATAGTGGAGAATGGAAGCTTGTGCCTCCACTTCGACATTGTTGTCAAAGGGGGAGAAGATATCTGATGTATGGGGGAGAAGATATCCGATGATGAAGATATATGTTATAGTTGCACTAGTTTATGTTTTTTTTATAGTTGCAATGCTACACTGAGTATTGCCATCAATGCCAAAGGGGGAGATTGTTGGCATATGATGAACCGGTATGATGATAATGTATGTTGTCACTGATGTCAATAAGTGCAGGTGGACTGGTATGAAGATTGGAAGAAGTTGTTATTGATGTTCAAGTAGGAGAACCGGTATGAAGAGATGAAGTGGATCGGTGTCAGGGTTTCACTAAGTGTGACTACTGGTTGGTAGTCTCATCTCTAGGGTTTCCAGTTTGGCAATCTAGCTTGTGTGATGCAATCAGTGACATTCTATGATGAGTTATCTAAGAGATAAGGATGAGATTGAGATGCCACATCAGTTTTGTGCACGTGAAGGATTTCCTTGAGGATCTTGCATGTGAAGATCGATTGCATTAAATGTCTACCTTGGGAATGAACATTCTTCTTAGCAGTATGAGAAGAAAGCGTGACGAGTTATTGATTTCTATGTGCGGTGGAAAATGGATGATGCAGAATGACTTGTGATCCGTTTGAGATTATTTCATTCTATGAAAAAAGTTTGGACGGTTAGAATTGGACTGCTTGTAATAGTAAACCTAAGATGCTTAGGGTTTAGGGTTCATGTTACTGACCTAATTGTTGTCTATAAGGTCGATGATGTTTGTTATTGTAAGTTGTTGGTAAAAATTGTGTATGTGTCCGAGTGATGAGATACTTGCTAGACCAGTGAGTGAAAACTGTAGAGTGTGATTGCAGAGTAGAGGAACTGAAAAGGATCTACCTTAGCATATAGTGTTGTTATCAGATCAGAGTTTTACCTGTTGTCTTCTAACCATTTCAACAACAGGAAAATCCCTTTGTCGGGTAGATTTAACAAGCTTATTGTAAATCCTCTAACGAGGTGACTCAAGTTCATTGAGTTCTTTAAATCCTCTAGCAAGGTAACCTTTAACAGGGTATATAGCCATCCCTTAACCAGGTGATCTTTAACAGGATCAGTTCCTAACATAACCTTATTGTAAAGTCTTTAACCGGACTAGGCTACTAACAGAGCGAGTTTCAAAAGAGTTCAAAAACAAGCTTGTGGGTATTCATCCCCATCGTGGTTTTTCCCATTTGGGTTTCCACATGAAAAATCTATGTGTTATGAGCTGTGCATTTTCCATGTGATGATTGAGCAGTCTTTGTTTAAGTGAATATGCATACAAAGCTAATGGTTATGGTATTACTGATACAACACATGCATGAGTATATTGGTGAAGTAGTTATCAAGTGTTGAATGTTATTTGAAGAATTTAGTTTTACTGGTTTTGCTGTCTGAAGTCTTACTGTGTTTAACCGATATTGCCATGGTTAAGTTCAGTGATGAAGACAATCGGTTAGCATTGTTTTAACTTGATAAGTTGTCGAGAAGTTTTTGTATGTACTGATTCACCCCCCCTCTCAGTACCGATGAGGGTTTTTGTTGTTCATCATTATTCATCAAAGCATTCATGCAAATGTCATATTTGAATATGTCAAAGAAATATTATTTTTTAGTAAAGCAAATTGAAGTTTTCTTATAATTATTGCTCCTTAAATTCTTGAATTATCTAGAATGAGAGAATATTCTCAAGGATATAAGAGGACGTAGAATGATTGTAATGTTGGTGTAAATAATTATTCATCATGGATATTATTACACCTTACTTAAGTTTACTTAAGAAATGCATTTCATAGTAGTTTGGATATGAGACACTTGGGTGTTTGTGCCACATTGGGATAGTGTGTGTAGGAGAATTTCCACCTTTTGTTGACTTATCTTGTTGTTACATTCCATATTCAGTGGGTGATCCACCTCATGTGGAATATTATATTGTTTCTCGTACCTACCTACACCGATTTCCTACCTACCCTTGTTTCTTATTGAGCCACATGTCATGTTTGTGTGCCCACATATCCATATAGCCTTGCCTATATAAGCAAGCTCATATTCATTGTATGTAATGCTTGATGATCCAGTTCATCAGTATTTTCATCTTGTTAGAATACAATTTATTTCTATCATCTATTTTGTCTCTCTATTGTATTTTTCATTGAGCCCTTGATCTTGGCAAAATCTCACATGGTATTAGAGCCTATAGGGCTTCATTGATTAGTCTTTTGGAGATATTTTGGAGGCTTCAATTTTTGGATTTGGGGATATTCATTTTTTGGGGGCGTCGTACAACGATTTGGACATCATGGTTGAGTCCGGGAGACCGTTTCCATGATTTTTGACTATAAAGTTGACTATATTTGATCTTCATGACCGTACCTGTCTAATCCCTAATTTTGCAACTTCAGAGGCTTCCTTTGGGGTCATACGACCTCCTTTTCAGGTGCCGTTTTTTTTGAAAGTGCATATTTTTTCATCTACTTTCATAATCTACCATTTGTTTGCAGTGATTTTAAGTAGAAATTTTATTTTTTAGTATTTAGCCATTCTTGGCATATTTGGTACTTGTATTTCGCTTTGATCTCAGTTTAGATCACTAGCAGTATTTGTTGAAGTCTCTTATATCTCATTTTGAGAAGTTTTAAATTGAAATCAGAAGTCCACTTTGCTTTGTTTTGCAAGTGGCCCATTGTATACACACTAAGTATAAAGTGCCAAATCACCATTTGGGGGGGGGGCGGTTCTTGATTGAGTATTTTGGGGGTGTCTTGTGTGATTTTGCTTCTCTCTATCTTGTGTTTTTTCATTTTAGTGCTATGGGTTCTCCTAAATTTCCACTTTAAACTCCTCATAATTATGCATCATGGAAGATTAAGGCATGGAGTAAACTAATGGAAAAAGGACTCATTCATTATGTATATGAAACTATTACAACACCACCTGATCCTAAGGCTGATCCTAATGCTCAAATTGAATGGCTTACTAAAAATTCTATGGCAATTGGAACTCTTACAAAGTATGTATCAGATGACCTCATTTTTCATATTGATAAGTGTAACACAGTTAAAGAGGCTTGGGATATTTTTTAGAAATTGTATGGTCAAGTTGATGAGATTGAGGGCTACAAGCTTGATAGTGAACTCACAACTTTGGATCCCAAAGATTTTGATACAATCCAAGATTATGTCACAAAAGCAAATGAGCTAAGAGAAAAGCTAAAGGATTGTGGAATTGACAAAAAGGATGCTCAATTGGTTTATAACTTGTTGGACAAGCTTCCTTCAGAGTATGCAGCCTTTGTATCTAGCTTTCACACCCATAGGTTAGCTCAAGGTTCCTCATACACTTCTCCCTCATTTGATTCATTCACAGAGATGTTGATACTTGAGCAATCTAAGTTGACCATGATGGGGATTCTCAAATCTTAAAAGTCACAAGCTTTGGTGGCTAATAAAGGAAATCAAAGCAATCAACGAAAAGACAAGAATCAAAAGCAACCTAAGTCAAAACCACATCAAGATGGAGCACAATCTTCCTCTCCACAACAAGGTGATTCACCATTCTCACCTAAGAGGAAATCATATAAGGACAATATTTTTTGTGGATATTGCAAGAAGTCAGGACATGATGAATATCATTGTTATAAGAAAGATATTGATGAGTTGAAGAATCTTCATGAGAAGAACAAAATCAACCTACCTTCTAGAATGTCTACATCGGCTTCTTTCAAGGATAAAGGAAAGGATCACTCTTTTGGGAAAGATAAATTAAAGGGACAATCTCTTTGGGCTACTACAAGTCATGATTCAAGGAGATGGCTTCTAGATTCAGGGGCTTCTCATCATATGACATCTTCGCAGTCTATGTTTTCTACATTTGAACCTTGCCACATGCTGCAAATTTTGATGGGCAATCATACATACATGGATGTGATTGGGAAAGGATCTATTACCATTGGGGATAACTCCTTCAATGATGTGTTGTGTGTACCCCACTTGACAAACAATCTTCTTTCCATCTATCAAATCACACATGGGGCAACTAGGAAAACTGTGGATTTCACACTTGATTCAGTTATCATTAGAGACTTGGAGAGTGGAGCTATCATTGCGACTGGTGTGGTTGATCATGCATCTCAATTGTACTCTTTTTCACATTTTGGTCCTATTAATGAGGTTGATTCTTCCTATGTTGATGATTTAGAATTTGAGGAGGACTTTGGGCACTTGAACTTGAGGATTCTCACATGTGACCTCGTTCTTGATTCTTGAATTTCATCTCCTTCTCTTGATATCACACCACTTATTGCACCTGATGATGCAACTAGTGTGATAATTTTGCCTTCTTGTGATTTAGTGCAGCATGATATTTCATGTCTTCTAGCTTCAGTTGATTGGGATGACTACTTGACAGACATTGCAGGTTTGCTTGTGGAGTCCTACATTGCAGATTTGGGAGACATAATTGATGACATTCATCTTCTCTTTGATGAAGATGATCCTTCTTCGATTGTTGTGAGGGATCACTCTAACCCTCTTGTGCATTCTCTGCATGATCAATCTTTCGAGGTTGATATGATTGTGGATACTTTTTTCCAGCAGTTGGAGGAGGTCTCTTTATCTTTTGAGAAGACATGTGAGTCTTTGGATATTGTTCTACATTTCTCTCCACTAGATCTTGGAGTGCCTTTTTCAGCAGTGTGGTGCAGTTTACCACCTTTGGAGGGGGTAACTTTCATCATCGACATGGGGACACTTGAGTAGTTTTCAGAGATTCCTTTCATCATGAGTATTTTTCCTATATGTTCCTTTCATGATTGGGAAAACTTCATGGATACACCTTTGGTTTTGTTTCTTCCTAAGGGGAGGAACGTGGTTCAACGTTCGTGGAGCAGTTTCTTCATTCATCATCGAGCTTCTATCATTGGTGCAGATTCCACATTGAGGGGGGGCTTCTTAGTCTCTCTTCTTCTTCTCTCATATGGGGGGGAATTTTTCCTCACATGGGGTTTTGTCCTTCACATACTTCTATGAGAGTTCTTTGTATCTTGTTTTCATCTCTCTTTTGGGGTAGGGTTTTTTTCCATTGGATTTTTGTCTCTTTCCCTGCTTTGTGAGAGATTTCATTGCATTGGTTTGCATGCATTTGCATTTGTACATGGGTACCTAACATGGCCTAGTAGCCGAGACCCGTCTTGCATTGCTTAGTTGCATTGTAGACTTAAGTGCATTCTCCTAAGTTGCACTTAAGGGGGGGTGTTGGTGTAAATAATTATTCATCATGGATATTATTACACCTTACTTAAGTTGTGCAGGAGCACCTAAGGGTGAGGAAATACCCTTTGCAATTTTGGAAATTTTGGCATAAGGACTGAGTCTAGTCCACTAGGTTGTATATTCGGAGCTTGGAGCACATTTTTGTCTTCATATTTGAAACTTCATGTTTTCGGCGTAACCTGCCTCGATGAAGCCGCCAACTTTTGGAGTGAGTCAAAGCAAACCATCGGGTATCGATGGGAGTCTTTTCCACCTATCATGATAGGCCAATGAAACCGCCAACTAAACCATCGACTAACGGGTGAGCAAGGAAACCGCCGACTAAACCGCTGACTAACGGGTGAGCAACTCCCAAGTTGATCTACGTCGGTCGCTATACCACTATGGCAAGCTGCATGAGGTTTATCGCCTGTGACTTGGCGACCATGGTGGGACCCAACAAGAAGGCCGCAAGTGGAGCAAGATGAAGTGGAGCCATCGGATATCAGTGTAACCAATTTGTGTGCAACCCGATAACTTGATGGAAAAGCATATGTTTGGAGTGCACCATTGGCCACCGACATAACATGTTTTGGGCTATACCGACAACCCGATAAAGAGGATTTTGTGGGGAGCGCACCATCGGCCATCGGAAAGAGTGTCTTGATGCTAACCCGATGACTCGATGGAAACCAATGTGGAAGTGCGTAGTTTGTAAAATGTCACCGGGCATCGGTGTTAGTGTTTTTCAGGCTACTTTGATGACCCGATAGGGGAAACAAGTGAGTTGTAAACGACCATCGGACATCAGGATAATTATTGTGGTGCTAACCCAATGACCCGATGGAGGTTGAAAATCAGTTACAGACAAAAATTGTTTTGTGTCCAAATTGTGTCAAGTTGAATCTCATTCATTAGGGGTTTTTCAGGACATGTTATAGAGGCTATAAAAGACCCAATGGGCATTCTGTAAAAGGGGGGATTTGGGATTGTTGGATGTGTTAGTTCCACGAAATCAGACTTTTGTGCAATAACAATTAGAAGATCATTTTCTGGTTATCTTCTTAGAGTTATGTAAATAATGGCTTAAATCTGTAAATACCCGTGTGATAGAGTAGATGTTTCTTTTATGTGTTCTGTGAGTTCCAATTCTGAGTTCATTCCAAGCTCGATTCTGTAAATAAGTTGTCATTTAGTTTCTTGTTTTTTGTTGGTGACAAGCAGTCATAAACATTGCTCGTTGCCTTCCTATTCTATTACTTCTTTCGAACAACTTGCAAATGCTTTCATTCAACAATTTCAAAACAATATAAGTCCTAAAGTTACTTTGATTGATTTAATGCATTGTAAACAAGGTGTTAAAGAAAAAGTGACTGATTTCATTGGTAGATATAAGCATTTGTATGCTCAAATTTCTTTTCCAGTGCCTGACAATGATATTCAAAGAATCTTTATTTCTAATTTACAAAAAGATATTCGAGACAAACTTCTGTTTTCTGAGTTTACTTCTTTCCAAAAGTTGTGTGCAACTCTTCACAATTATCAACTGACTGTGAGTCAAATGGAACAATCACATCCTATGGCTCCGAGTGATAAGGGTGATAGCAGTCAACAACCATTTGGGAAGTTTAAACCGAACAAAGATTCCATCAAATTCAATGAAAACATCATCAACAACAATGTGAATGCAGCATCAGGTGTGCCTCCTATTTCTAAATTTTTCAAGAAAGAAAGAAAGTATACTCCTTTGAATGAATCATTGCATAGTATTATGAATAAGTTATTGGAACAAAATGTGCTTACTCTTCCTCCTATAAGACAAATTGATCCTGCAAAGATTACTTCACCTTATTTTGATAACAAAGCTTTTTGTCAATTTCACCGTCAGCCTGGGCATGATATTGAAAAATGTTTTTCTTTAAAGGGTAAAATTCAAGATTTGATTGATAACAATACTATCTCTGTTTCTGGAGTGAATGATAAAGGCAACACATCTATAGCTCCTCCTAACCAAAATCTTCAGATTTTCACTGATCCATTGCCTTCTCATACCTCTAATGCAATTGAGGCTAATGATTCCTCTCTCTCATCTGATGGTCTTGTGTCTATGACTCCGAATGTGATTAACTTTGTAGAGCAGCAAGAAATCCCTAAAGAATCTTCCATCACATTTGATTCCAGTGAAACCATTAGGGCACCTGATGGTCCTTTATACATAGTTGCAAAAGTTAAGAATACACCTTGCCGTGGAGTGCTTATTGATCCTTCGTGCATGATTAATGTTATTACTGAAGAATTCCTTTTTACTTTGCAATTGAATCAAGTGATATATGACAAAACAGATGTGATTGTGAAATTATTTGATGCATTTTCTTCTCCTGCAATTGGTTCTATTACATTGCCTATTGAGGTTCATAACAAATCTCTTGATGTGAACTTTGCTATTATTCCATCTGCCGAACAATTTCATGTGAAGCTTGGCTATCCTTGGCTATCTTCCATGAAAGCTATTGCTTCTCCTATTCATAAGTGTTTGAAATTTCCCCATAATGGTGAAGTTGTTACTGTCAATCATAGTCTCTTTAAACCAGCTGAAAGAACTTCTAGCGTTCCTATTGATTACTTTTGGCCTAAACAATTCCAATCTCTTCCTCCGCGAAGTGATCATCTTTTCAAATCTTATCAAAAGTGGAAAACAGATATGATCCTATCTCTAAGTGAACCTAGAACACCTAAACTTGATATTCCTATCATTCTTGAGAAGGAAGTTCTTCCTTTGAAAGATAAAACTAATGTCTTTCCTCAAGAAGATTCCCAACCCATCCCTATGGATGTGACTATGTCTATGCCTAATAAACTTCCTAAGAGTAGACCTATACCTCCTCATCATGATGGACTTGGGCTTCTCCCTAAACCAAATATTCCTCCTTTATATGGAGCAGTTCCTCCTCCTTCTTTTTATAGAGAGAAGAGACCTTCTTCTTCTCCTATTATCTAGCCTAAGAGACCACAACCTAAACACCCAAGTGCTAAGGATGAGAACATTCCTCCTCCTCAATCTTCTCCACTTCCTACTAAGACTAGACGAAATCGTTCTGCACGTGAACGCCGACGAAAGCGTCGTCTTAGAGCTCAAACTTTGCAATCTCCAAAAACACCTTCAACAAGCATTATTCCATTTTCTCCTCAGCCGGACATTGAGCCTAAATCTCCTAAACATAAGATGCATGATGGTCTTGATCCGGTGCGAGTTAAAGATCCTATTTTTATAAATCTTGATGATGATATGGATGAAAATGTTATTCATGATGAAAATGTTACTCCTCTTGCTTCTGATAGTGAATATGAACTTGTTGATGTTGATAACCATTTATCTAATGAATTTTCTAAAGCACTTATCCTAGCTCCTAGACAAGAACAATGTGGCTCGGAACATGAACATAGCCCTTGTTTGGATCTTGTGATAGCTCCATCTGCTGTGTTGGATGTTCCTCCTCTAGCGTGTTCCCTGCCTTCCCGAAACATTGATCAGCAAGATCGGGGGGTAGATGACGTGCTAGACTAGTTTCATTAGCATAGCAGATTCTCCCCCCTCTCTTTCGTTAATTCTTCTATATGTTATTCTCATTCTTCTATTTGTTGTCCTTAGTGTTGTCTACTTGAGGACGATGCAAAGCATTGAGATCTCTTGGTCTCTCTCATGTTGACTCAAAAGACACATGTGTTCCCTTCTTCTAGGTGACCTTCCTTGATTGGGGAATGAAGAACAATTATGTATACATACATATGATATATATACATGAATTATCATACAGCATACTGACCCCAAGGAAAGCGAAGTCACCTCGTGCTTTGTGTTTTGTGTCTATTATCCTTGGGTTTATCTCACACTGGGGGGCTAAATCCTTGCGATAACGTGCTCCTTTCCTTTCTCATTTCTTATGTGTATCACTACGTTAAAACAATCACCCCCAGTGAGGCGTGTGCGATCGCTTTAACGTAGGGGGGCATACATCCCGTTCATATCTTTTCAAGATACTTGAAAATTTCTTGGTAAATTTAGCCTTGCCTTGAAAATTTTTGATATCTTTCTTGCATGACTCATAGTGAGGGAACCTTACTACTGATAGTCATGGTTCTTCCTCATGATCTTCCCTTTTACTTTGTCAATCGAAGTCGTAAGATCCTTAGTCCACTGGGGGCTTGGTGTATCTTGCCTCCTTGACGTGGTGAAAGTCTTTCAATATTGTTTCCTTGTACTTTACCGGAAGTATGAGCATACATACTCCCGCTAAAGTGGGGGCTAAATGTAGCGTCCTAAAATTGTGACACATGCAATTTCGATTGCATTTCAGTCTTCACGATGGCGACGCAACACGCAACCTGAATGGAGACCTCGAAACTTGCTCACGACACTGAAAATTGCATTTTTCAAGCACCCTGGCCTGAACCTCCTTGCACCCTGCTATCCCGGGAGGTGGGACCAGAGCGCCCAGTGCCCTGGTCCTTCAGGACCAAGGCGCCCAGCGCCCTGGTCCCCAGGACCATGGCGCCCAGCGCCCTGGTCCCTGGGTCCTATTTTGGGCCCGGTCTCCTAAGGGGTCTCGGGTCTTTTTGTTTGCAATTTGGAAATTAACTTTCCTGGTCGCCCTAAGGTCAGGAAAATCAGTCTATCAGCCCTAAATGACAAGTATATAAACTACATTTTCCTCTTTCATTCGACATGATGGAAAAAGCGTGGAAATTATACTCAAGCATTCAAGCATTCAAGCATTCAAGCATTCCTTCAAGCAATTGATCATTTCAAGTCTCCATTCAAGGCTAAGTGTTGCATTCAAGTCAAGGATTCAACCATTGAAGAGGAGATCACATACTACATGCTACAACATACAACATACAACATCTATACCTTCACACATAAGGATACAAACATCCTTAGAACAAGGTATTAGTACTTGTTTTACATACATTTACATTTACAGCACTTGCTCATTTCTTGGTTAATTCCAAAACCGGGGTTTGACCTAAAGGCAAACCCCTAATCCCTAACCCCCCAATCGTCTTCGCTTTTCTATGTGTAGGTTGCAGGTACGCGGCTGAAATTGAAGATCTAGAATCCTTGTGCAGAGACAAACAGATCCCCCTTCGTTTCGCGGATTTTTCGGAGAACCGTGGTGCCGGGCGCCATCGTCCTGACAACTTTTGCTCAAATTTGCAGGACAGCGCCGTATCGACATTTTACTGCTAATTCTAGGTCCGCAGCTTCATACTGTATTCCTATCTCAGTTTATAAGCGAATCTTTATCACTTTCTATGCATGCTTAGCTTAATTCTTCTATCAACATTCTTTACAAAAGAGGGTAGCCTTGCTGTCTTAACCCTTGAAACACATTTAGCATCCAATCTTGCATTGCGTGGGATTGGATCTTGTGGGTTTCAACCCCTCTTTTGAATGTAAAGTCTCTCCCCTAAGTGAAAACCATCGAATCCTAGCGAACCTCCCTTCTCTCTCCTCGGAGTTGGAAGAGGGGAGAACAACTAGGGTTCAATCGCGATTTTCCGCTTTACAGGTGGATTTACGAAAGTAAATTCACATAGAGCAGAGTATAAAAACTTGATAGTGAAGACCTAGAGTGGATTAGGGGAATAGTGAGAGGAGCATTCCCGAGTTAGGCTAGGAAGAAATCCTTACAGTGAGTCAAGCTAACTCAAGCAACTAGGGTCCTCCCTATCAGATTGGTATCGGAGCAAGTCAAGGACTTGGGGTGAAGAGTACAAGAATGATCTAGTATCAGAAGAAGGAGTAAAGATGGTGACCAATGCAGAATTGGCTAAGCAGGTTGCTAACCGAGAAGATGAAAACTGATTGCTCAAGGAAATGTTGGAGCAGTTGGAGCAGAAACTGGGTGAGATGGAAGTCAAGACAATAGAAGTGAGTGGGAAGATAGATAAGAAGGGTAAAATGTTGGCAATAGAGGATGAAGTCCCTATACAAGACCCAGTTATTGATCAAGAACCATTCTTGAAGGCTTTGAAGGGAATGAGTGGAAAGTCTTTGGAAGGAGTACCATTGTTTAGTGGCAAGATGGAAGCAGAGTCGATAATGGAATGGATAGAAGGAATGGAAAACCATTTTGAGTGTGATGGTGTGATTGAGGCCTAGAAGGTTAAGGTGGCTAAGTCAAGAAGGAGAGGTGCTGCTGTAACTTGGTGGAAGTTTATACAAAATGAGAGAGAGAGAGAGAGAGAGAGAGAGAGAGAGAGAGAGAGAGAGAGAGAGAGAGAGAGAGAGAAGGTAAGAACCCCATCTCTACTTGGAAAGGGATGGTAAGAAAAATTAGAGAGACTTATCTTCCCGAGGATTATGAAGTGCAGTTGCATAGGAAAAGAGAAAACCTAAGGCAAAAGGAGTTAGATGTAAGTACCTACACTGAAGAGTTCCAAAAGTTGTGTCTAAGGTCAAAAGTGATGGAGGATGAGAGCATCAGAGTAGCAAGATACCTTAATGGTTTGAGATGGAACATACAAGAAGAATTAAGTTTGTTGAGTCCAAATACCATTCACAAATGTTACCAGTTGGTCCTGAAGGTAGAAGAAAAGAATAAGAGGAAACAAGAAAGTACTAGTAGAGGCAAAGGTAGAGGCCGAGATTCAAGAGGTTTCAGAGGAAACTATGGAGGCAGAGGAAGTGAAACAAGATTGCAAGGAGAGTCGAAATTGACTCAGCAGTCCAATGAATCTAGTGGAAGAGGAAGTTATGGTAGAGGAAGAGGTCCTAACAACAACAACAAAGGTAGATCTGGAAGTTCTGGTGGAGGTTCATACTTTGGAAACATGAAATGTTACCATTGCAGTAAGTTTGGTCATCTTGCCTATAGGTGTTCGGAGAAGGCAACCTCATCACATAAAGAGAAAATAATTAATTATGTGCAAGAGGATTCCAGTAGTGTGAAGTCTTCTGAAGTAAACCTTGACCCAAAGAGTGGAGATAATCTGATGATTAGAAGGGTGCTAATTAGGGAGCCGATTAAAGATGAACCAAAATAGAGGAGGTCTCTTTTCAGAATAAAGTGCAAAATACTTGGTAAGGTCTGTAAAGTAATCATTGACTCAGGATCAACTGGCAATATCATCTCCGAAGAAGCAATAAGTAAACTTGGGTTGAGTAGCATGCCACATAGTCATCCTTACAAGGTCACGTGGTTGAATAAAGGACAACATGTGTTAGTAAATGAACAAGTATGGGTTGAGTTTGCAATTGGGAAGTATTCTGATAGAATTTTATGTGATGTCCTACCCATGGATGCTTGTCATTTGTTGCTAGGAAGATCGTGGCAATTTGACAGAAAAACTATCCATGATGGAGAGAAGAACTCTTATGCATTCACAAAAGAAGGGGTGACATACAGGATCCAATCTTTGGTAGATAACGAAGGAACCAAGCTTAGTAGTCCTAATGTGTTGTTGGCTGGAGGAAAAGAATTTTTGAGTGATCTCAGGGAAGGAGATGGAGAACATTATGCTCTCTTAGTGAAACCTAGTCAAGAAGAAAAGATTAAACAAGAAAGTTTACCTAAAGAGGTTCAACAATTGTTAGAATAGTTTAAGGACATTGTGAGTGATGGAACACCCACAATGCTACCTCCTCCTAGAATAGTAAGTCACCAGATAGATTTTATACCTGGAGCATCACTACCTAATAAAGCTGCATATAAGATGACTCCTGAACAAAACAAGGAAGTGGCAAGAGAAGTACAAGAGCTTCTTGACCAAGGTCTAATTAGAAAAAGTATAAGTCCATGTGATGTACCAGTGGTGTTAGAAACCAAGAAAGGAGGTAAATGGAGATTATATATTGACTCTAGGCCAATAAACATAATCACCATAAGATACATGTTTCCTATCCCCAGAATTGAGGATTTAATGGATTGTCTTAGAGAAGCAAAGCATTTTACTAAGTTGGATTTAAAGAGTGGATATCACCAGATCTAGATTAAAGAAGGGGATGAATGGAAAACAACTTTTAAGACTATAGAGGGGTTACATGAGTGGTTAGTTATACCATTTGGGCTTACTAATGCCCCTAGTACCTTCATGAGGTTGATGAATGAGGTGTTGAAGGACTACATAGGTAGATTTGTAGTGGTATACCTTGATGATATCCTCATATTCAACAAAATAGAGAAAGAGCATCTTGAACACTTGCAGATTGTATTAAGGAAACTGCATGAGGAACAGTTGGCAATCAACCTTGAAAAATGTGAATTTATGAAACACGACCTCAATTATCTGGGTTTTGTAGCGTCACAAGGAACTTTGAAAATAGATCCTAGCAAGGTGGAAGCAATACAGAGTTGGCCTACACTGCAAACTGCTACTGAGGTAAGAAGTTTCCATGGGCTTGCCCAATTTTATAGAAAGTTCATTCGAGGTTTTAGTGAAATTTGTGCTCCTATTCTTGATACAATTAAGGGTGGGTTGAAAACTAAGTCTAGGTGGACTAAAGGAGCCGACCAGGGGTTTGAATTACTCAAAAAGAGGATAGCTACCCAACCCATCCTAGTTTTACCAAGTTTTGATAAGTTGTTTACCCTAGAATGTGATGCTAGTCATATAGCAGTAGGAGCTATTTTGAACGAAGAGGGAAGACCAGTAGCATTCTATAGTGAGAAATTGAATGAAGCCAAGAAGAAAATTCATCCTATGACTTAGAATTTTATGCCTTAGTGCAAGCTCTTAGGAAGTGGAGGCATTATCTTTTGCCCAAAGAATTTTTAGTGTTTACAGATAACCAAGCCTTGAGTTTTATTAATTCACAAGAAAAGTTGAGCAATAGGCACATCAAATGGATAGAATACCTACATGCATACACTTTCACTATCAAGCACAAAAAGGGACAGCTGAACAAGGTAGCAGATGCTTAAGTAGAAGACTTCTCACTGTCCAGGAAGTGACATTGCAGAGCATAGGTGTGGAGAGATTCAAGGAGCTTTATAAGGAAGATGAAGATTTTTCTGAGGTATACAAGGTATGCAATGAGTTTAATAATCATTTCAACAACCAGTATGCAGATTACATGTTGCAGAGTAGCTTTTGTTTAAGGGATGTTAGTTATGTGTGCCAAGAGGATCTATGAGAGAAAATCTCATACAGGAAAAACATAATGGAAGTCTTACTGGACATTTTGGTCTGAATAAAACACTTGAGTTGGTGCAAAGATTTTATTATTGGCCAAAAATGCATAAAGATATTAGGAAGTATGTTGAGCAGTGTATTGTGTGTCACAAAGCCAAGGGTACCAGTTCAAATGCTGGACTATATCAACCTTTACCAATTCCCAATAGATCGTGGGAGTGCATCAGCATGGATTTCATTGTGGGATTACCAAAGACCAAGACTGGCCTGGATAGTATTTTTGTCATCGTTGACCGGTTTAGTAAAATGAGTCATTTTGTTCCCTGCAAGACTACGTATGATGCTAGTTACATTGCACATTTATTTTTCAAAGAGGTGGTAAAAATTCATGGGTTGCCTCTCAGTATAGTTTCAAATAGGGATGTGAAGTTTATGGGACACTTTTTGAAAACTTTGTGGACAAGACTGGGAACTAACCTTTCTTTTGGTTCTGCATATCATCCACAGATAGATGGTCAAACTGAGGTCATTAACCGAGTATTGGGTAATCTTCTGAGCTGTCGGACAAAGGAGTATGGACAAATGTGGGATCAAGTGCTACCACAGGCAGAATTTGCATATAATGACAGTGTCAACAAAACTTCAGGTAAGAGTCCTTTTGAGATTGTTTATGGACTCCACCCACGCGGTGTTTGTGAACTTCGTGATTTAGGGAACCTGGAAGGAAGAAGTGGACATGTAGAGGATTTCACTCAGTCTATGAAAGAGGTGCATGAACAAGTGCAGAAAACATTGATCGATGCTACGCAGAGGATTAAGGCTAAAGTAGATGAGAGGAGAAAGGACATTCAATTTGCAGTTGGAGATATAGTGATGGTACATCTGAACAAGGCAAGATTGCAGAAGGGAGTTCCTAGTAAGCTTCAAATGAGGAGAATAGGTCCTTGCAAAATTTTGGCTAAGTATGGCTCAAATGCCTATAAGATAGATCTGCCCGCAGATTTGGCATTGTCCCCTGTGTTTAATGTGCAAGACTTGGTTTTGTTTAAATGTCCCATAGCAATGACAGATGGACCGCATCCAGAAGGGGAGTCTACTCTTAGTGATATTCTAGTACCACCCATTTCTAAATCACAGGCGAAACAACTTTTAGATTCCAGGGTGTAGAAGAAAACACAGCATGGCGTGTACATGGAACACTCAGTCCAGTGGCAACACTTACTTGAAGTGGAAGCCACTTGGGTTGCAGAATCCGATTTCAAACAACTGGGCATTGATGTCGTCTTGCCGTCCCCAGGGTGGACTTGATTTTTCATGTGGGGAGTATGGTGCAGGAGCACCTAAGGGTGAGGAAATACCCTTTGCAATTTTGGAAATTTTGGCATAAGGACTGAGTCTAGTCCACTAGGTTGTATATTTGGAGCTTGGAGCACATTTTTGTCTTCATATTTGAAAATTCATGTTTTCAACATAATCTGCCCCGATGAAGCCGCTGACGTTTGGAGCGAGTCAAAGAAAACCATTGGTATCGGGGGGAGTGTTTTCCATTTACCCCGATAGCCCGATGAAACCATCAACTAAACCATCGACTAACGGGTGAGCAAGGAAACCGCCGACTAGATCATTGACTAACAGGTGAGCAACTCCTGGGTTGATCTACGTCGGTCGCTATACTGCTATGGCAAGCTGCATGAGGTTTATCGCCCGTGACTTGGCGACCATGGTGGAACCCAGTGAGAAGGCCGCAAGTGGAGCGAGACGAAGTGGAGCCATCGGATATCAGTGTAACCAGTTTGTGTGCAGCCCGATAACCCGATGGAAAAGAATGCATTTGGAGCGCACCATCGGCCATCGATAGAACATGTTTTGGGCTATACCGACAACCCGATAAGGAGGTTTTTGTGGGGAGCGCACCATCGGCCATTAGAAAGACTGTCTCGATGCTAACCCGATGACCCGATGGAAACCAATGTGGAAGTGTGCAGTTTGTAAAATGTCATCGGGCATTGGTGTTAGTGTTTTCAGGCTACTTCGATGACCCAATAAGGGAAACAAGTGAGTTGTAAATGACCATTAGACGTCGGGATAAGTGTTGTGGTGCTAATCCAATGACCCGATGGAGGTTGAAAATCAGTTGTAGACAGAAACCGAATTGTGTCCGAATTGTGTCGAGTTGAATCTCATCCGTTAGGGGTTTTTTCAGGACATGTCACAGAGGCTATAAAAGACCCAATGGGCATCCTATAAAAGGGGGGATTTGGGATTGTTGGATGTGTTAGTTCCACGAAATCAGACTTCTGTGCAATGACAATTAGAAGATCATTTTCTGGTTATCTTCTTAGAGTTCTATAAATAATGGCTTAAATCTGTAAATGCTCATGTGATAGAGTAGATGTTTCTTTTCTGTGTTCTGTGAGCTCCAATTCTGAGTTCGTGCCAAGCTCGGCTCTATAAATAAGTTGTCGTTTAGTTTCTTGTTTTTCTGTTAGTGACAAGCAGTCATAAACATGGCTTTGTCTTGATTCTCCATTGTGGGATCCACACGATCATTGGAGGTTGTCAAGAAGAGCCAATCATGTACAATAGAGTTCCATTTGTAGCAGACCAGGGAATGGCGTTGGCCGTTTCAACAAACTAGCCCTAGGCGAGCTTGATGATAGCTCGACTAGGTATCAGTGACCAAAAAGGAAATCACTTGCAAGGTAGACCAGAGTCTAGGCTATCGGCCTCAGACCAGAGGAAGATGAGATCAAAGGGAGATAATATCCAATCATGAGGGGGAAGACAAATTAGCAGAAGTTGTAGGTATAATCCATGGTAGGGTAAACCCTGCAAGGTGGCTGGTGAGATCCGGTGGATTAGTGAGTTGGTGGATTTACGAAAGTGAATTCACATAGAGCAGAGTATCAAACCTCAGTAGTGAGGACCTAGAGTGGATTAGGGGAATAGTGAGAGGAGCATTCCCAGGTTAGGCTAGGAAGAAAGCCTTACAGTGAGTCAAGCTGACTCAAGCAACTAGGATCCTCCCTATCATTAAGTTTACTTAGGAAATGCATTTCATAGTAGTTTGGGTATGAGACACTTGGGTGTTTGTGCCACATAGGGATAGTGTGTGTAGGAGAATTTCCACCTTTTGTTGACTTATCTTGTTGTTACATTCCACATTCAGTGGGTGATCCACCTCATGTGGAATATTATATTGTTTCTCCTACCTACCCACACCTATTTCCTACCTACCCTTGTTTCTTATTGAGCCACATGTCATGTTTGTGTGCTCACATATCCATATAGCCTTGCCTATATAAGCAGGCTCATATTCATTGTATGTAATGCTTGATGATCCAGTTGATCAGTATTTTCATCTTGATAGAATACAGTTTATTTCTATCATCTATTTTGTCTCTCTATTGTATTTTTCATTGAGCCCTTGATCTTGGCAAAATCTCATAGTAATTAAGTGCCTTTAAATATAGATACATAATAATAAGTTATGCAAACATACATTTGGTAGGCTTACAATAACTAGTGAAATGGGCAAGCGATGACCGTATTTGAACCTAGATTTTCAAAATTCAACAATTGAATCCGTGAACCCATAATCACTTTTATGACCATACGAAGGACCTAGCATAACAAGCAAGTGAATTCTATGTAGGAATGAATGTCTAATGATGGAGAATGTAATACATGTAATTCGCATGATAACGTATGCACAAATAGATGAAATATCAATAAATGTATGTGCATGCATGTAAATGGGATAGATAAAAGTTAGGGGAATAAGTTTATCAGCACACAAGATTCTATTATTTGTCAATATGTAATTTCTTTAATCCATTTTTGTTGATCATCAATGTTGATCTCAACATGACTATCATTACTTATATCATTATTATCAAAATGGGTAAAAATATTAGGGTTTAAGAAAGTATTCCTTCTCAATGAAAATTAGGTTCATGAGTACGTGGTAACATAAATAATAATATGGTAATGAGTAATTAATCTCATCTTAGAATAATTAAAATAATAGAAGTATATATAACTAAAAGAAGAGTGGATATGATAGGTAAAAATTGTGAGATTTCTACGAGAACAATAAACCTTTCAATTGAACTATTTCAAACAATTTAGACTTATTATGGACTTGTTAGAAGTCTGATTACCATTGCACCAAAAGATCGACTTGTTAATGCCTGATACAACCACTGGACTTATAGAATCCACATGAGGTGATTAAGCTGTGCCATAAACCTGAACCCCCAATGCAAGTGAGGGGGTTTGAACCTTTAACCCAGGCTTTGATACCATCAACTGAATCCATGAACTTGAAATCATTTTTATGACCATAGGAAGAACCTAGGATAACAAGAAAGTGAAGTCTATGTAGAAATGAATGCTTAATTAAGGACAACACAATACATGTAGTATGTATGAGAAGGTATGCACAAATAGATGAAATATCCATAAATGTACATTCATGAATGCAAATGAGATAGATAAAAGTTAAGAGAATAAGTCTAACATCACACACTTGTATTATTTGTCAATATGTAATTTCTTTAATCCATTTTTTAAAAATAAGCACAAAACTAAATAAAAATAATTATAAATATTTATATTTTACCATTATGAATATAAAAAATTAAAACTTAAAATTCCTTTAACTATAATTCAAGTCAATATCCTTACTGCTATCCAAACTTAATCCCTATCAACGCCCTTCTCATGTAAAGTGTAGGCAGGCTTCCGAATTGTTATGAATATTCATATACAACGAATAATCTTTTCACATTCTATCCCAGTCAACGCCACGTGCAGTCGTGAGAATCGTAAATATGGCCGATTGTAGATGTTGACCGACTTTGACAGACATTGACCGACGTTGACCGACATGAAGGCCGGCCAATATGTAGGGGGACGTTTAGATCAGTTTTTTACTTATTTTATATATATGTTTAAATGTACATTTCTTAGGGTTTTCATATTTATAATAAATAAATTATTTATAAAAAATTAAGTTGATTGTTAGAATGAGTCTTTTGTTGTTTTATTGTTGTTTTATAGTTTATTTGTTATTTGATTTGAACAATAAGTCTATTTTATGCTAAGAGTTAATTATAAGTTGGTAGTATTTTGTGTTTCTATGTTGACATAATCTATAAAGGATTTAGTGTAGCACTTGAATGGATTATAGAATTAAGTGAGAAAATTTTATTAAGAAATAAATAAACTTAATATTTAAACCTAACACAATACTTAATCCTAAGATTGGTTAGAAAGAGAAGTTAGTGTGTTTTGGATTATGTGAAATTTTGACTTAGTCTTTCTTCTTGTTATGGTCATTTGAGAGACTAGAAGGTTGAAAGAAAGAGGTTCTATTGCTATTTTTAAATATTAATGGTGAGGTGAGATACTTAGCAACCACCCACTATACTAAGACTAGTGTGGGGTAGTCATGGCCACTCAACCCACCTCACAATCTATAGTGGACTCTATTGCATTGGTACTTTACATTTGTGGGTGTCTCAATTTTGATGGATTGTAGTTGAATACTGATGGAAGTGAAGATTATAATTAATGTGATCCATTAAGTGAGATTTTGAATATACTTTTTAGATCAAGATTTTCATTTTTCTATGTATTGATTATAAGAGGGATGATGTGAAGGAAATTTTTTGTCTAATAAGATGAACAATATGTAGGAGTTTTTTCCTTGAATAGTTTTTTTGTATTGAATTGGATATTGATTTTACAGGTAGATTTATATAGTAGTGTTCACATTTTTTATGATATCAATTTTTATTATAGTATGAAGAGGTTGTTGAAAGATCACCATTTATAATTATTTTCATAAGGTTACATTCTCAAATCATAATCAAATAGTCATTTGTGAAACGAAAGTAAGGTGCGGAAAATGCTTTCTAAACTAACCTAGTGGGGGAGATAATGCAAATTTTCTTAAAAATATTAAACCGTTATAGAATAAGAAATAAAGATAAAAGGAGATATACAACATGCAAATATCTTAACAATAAACATAAGATATACCATAGGAAAATCCTTTAGAGAGAAAAACCCCACATTCGAAAATCTAACCAATATATTATTTAAAAATCAACATAATACAATATACTTGCATAGAGAAAGTCTCTCATAGGAGTATCACTAACCAGAGATCAGAAGGCAACTCAATAGCTAACTCTTACACACAACCTCCATCTCATGCACCTAATATATAGGAGATATAATACATGAAACGATATTAAAAAAACCATGAGGTAAAACCAGCCAAAAAGTGGCAATTAACTATCTCCAATCTAAGATGCCTTGTGATGTGTCAACACACACATCAACACATGTGGCTCCCTTTTTTTAGATCATTTATGTGTCCACCATGTTTTTATAATTCCTATTTTAGGAGACCCAACTTTTAGAGGCCATAACTTTTGAATTGGGTATCTGATTGACAAATTGTTTGAAGTGTCAGAAAACTTGCAATATGCTCTACCGATCTATAACTAGCTACCATTTCAGAACCAATAAGGCCCTCAAAATTGACTTTGAAACTTTCATTTGCAACTTTTAAAAAAAAAACTTAAGTATCCTCAAATCTAGGCATGATCTTGCAATGAAAATTTATTAGTAAGCTTACCTAGCCAATCTGAAGCTTTATGGAATATTTTGGACTAATTCGTGCTGAAATAAAAACTTACTCTAAATAGTTACATTATGTAAATGCAAGGTTGAGACACCATTTTCTTAACAATTTGAGATAACTTTTCTCTTCTCTCTGTTAATATACCCATTCAAGATCTACAATCCACAACACCAGTTGACCTTCACATAACAAGAGATAAGCAACATACAAGATTTTATTCCACAAATATCAAATTGAAATATGATATGAATGAGATATGTTACAATGTACAAACAACTTAATTATATAGGGAAGGTATTATGAGGTATGACAAGTACCCTTGATATTTGTAGGATTTTGCCAAGATCAAGGGCACAATGAAAAGCATAAAAGAGACAATAGAATGACAAGAACAAACTGTATTCTCATCAATATGCAAAAATGATCAACTGGATTAACCAATACAATGAATAGAGGCCTGCTTATATAGGCAAGGCCATATGGATGTATGAGCACACAAATATGACATGTGGCTCAATGAGAAACAAGGGTAGGTAAGAAATACTAAGGGTAGGTAGGAGAAATAATATAATATTCCACAAGAGGTGGATGACCCACCGAATGTGGAGTGTAACAGCAAAATAAGACCACAAAAGGTGGAATTTCTCCTACAAGCTCTATCCCTATGTGCACACTTCCCTAAGTGTCTCAAATCCAAACTATGAAGAGACGCATTATCCTAAGTTAACTTAAGTAAGTGTAATAATATCCAAGATGAATATTTATTTACACCAACAATATTATAGTGTCATAAATTGTAACCCTATACAATTTTACACTCCTTTTTGTGCCTTTGCCTTAGTGTGTTTCCTCTTGGCTCTTTTCCAAGCCTATTTCTATTCTTTGCACTATAAAACTGTCATCATATGATCACATGGTGATCCAGATCTCTATCTTGAGCCTAAGTATGCTTGAACCACCTTTGGTTCACCCCTTTCTATGTGGACAAGGATGCCATCCTTGTCCCCCTTGATCAGGCCCATTTTTAAATATGTCAATGCCTCAATTTCTGCTAGTTGATCCCTTTCCTAATATTTCAATATGGCCATTGGAGGTTGGCATAATTTATGAAATACCTTGGGAGCCCTACAAAAGAGCATCTTTCTAATTTAGTTTCACATCCACAACATTGAGCATAATTGAGATCATTAACGTTAGCAAGGCGACATGTTGACATGACAAGATGATTGGGCAAATTTGTTGATATGGTGATGTTGATATGGTAGATAATGTGGAAGATTATTAATGCACATGGCAAATGATGTGGTAGACTCTTGATGAGGTTGACTACTGATGTGGTAAATGACATGTTGTTGATGTGGTAGATGACATGTTGTTGATGTGGTAGATGCCATGTTGTTGATGTGGCAACTAACTGGATCCTAATGTGGATGATGATTGGATGTCGAAATCAATAATGAATGGACACTGATGTTAGTGATGACTGTGCAATCCATACATCTTTTGGATCTATATGAGAATCTATGCCAAAAGTGAAAAAAATTCATAGACGCTGATTTCGATGAAACAACAAGCGATCATGGTGTTTTTGGCTACTATAGACATGATGACAAGGTTTATTTCACACCAAAGTGCCCAAATATTTTCTAACCCCTAGACCTTGTCTCAAAAAGCATGCCCTTAGGAATTTTTTGTTTTGATAAAAAAACATGAACTTGTAGGTTTTTGAACACTTTGAATGCAATGGTGAGGTTTATTTTTCCCCAAAATGCCCAATTTTTTGTTGTCCACTAAACCTTGCCTTGAAATGTGTGTTCACATGACAAATATCCAAAACTTCAATTTCTCAAATTTTGACAAAGCAACAACCAATCTATAGGTTTTGGGACAATATGAATGTGATTATAACCTCTATTTGAGTTGTAGAGAAAAATCTCTCAAGGTTGGGATCCCTCAATAATATGGATAGGAACTTGACAATTTTTCTCTAATACCATGTAGAAGTTGATAATACAACCATAGGAGCCAATAATCATTTGCAACCACACCACATGTCATAATGAAAGATCAAGCAAGGATATTTTTCTTAACAACCTAAGAATTATTTATTGATTGTATAAAAGAATATGTTACAACATGAATGAATTAATCTTTATAAAATGATGAGTGACACCTTAGATGCAAAAACCTAATGCAAGATTGAATTAGCTAGAAGTAAATGTCACAATCATAATGAATGATCTACAACTTAAACTACTATGAGCCTAGTTGAATAAAAGGAAAAACCACCTAAGTTTATCTTAAGTGAATAAAGTAATTAAAGATCCTAATTCATTAAATAATTAGATAAAGTCTCCTAATTACTCCAACACATTGATGTGTAGTTTCAATTTTTTTGTGATATTGCAAGATGGAAAGGTGAGGTTAGAAGAGTTTGTTACTTTGGTGAATGTTTCTAATGCATTGATGAAACTAGTGAGCATAAATAAGGTTGACACTTTTATGAATGTTAATCCATATTTCTATCACACTGGGAAGACCCCTGCAAGAGCATATACTCCTATATTGTATTGCAATTTTTATTATTACTGATATTACAATCGATCTGTGCTTTGGCGTGTCAATTTTTTCCTGAAAGCATTTTCCCACAAAAATTGATGTGTTGTGTTTTATGTCTTTAAATCTTAAATTTATTTATGCATGTGCATCTAAACTAGATAGAAATTTAAATATTTGTAACAATTTTCTGCAACCCTCTCTTTCTTAGACCTATGTTAAGAAGTTTCTTCTGCTACTTAACTTTCATTTTGAAACAAGATATTGATTATATATTTTATATGTAATTAGTTATATGACTTTTATTTTTATTTTTATATAAATAGAAATTATATTTAATCTGTTGATGGATAAATTGCTCTGAAGGGCTTAGCATTAATAATAAAGTAAAAAATCAGATCATTTAGTTTTACATCAATGCCCATCTTTTCCCCTAGAACTAGGAGGCAACAAAACCTTGAAAACATTACCTAAAATACCTACCTACATACATTTACAATGTGCAGTAGATCTATAAGCTCCATTCATCTAGGATGGAACAAAACCTTGATGAATTACATACTAGAGAAGAGGCTACATATAGACAAAATATTAATATGTTGATTGTTGCATGCCATAGCACATCATCCATCTTTTTCTATGTTGACAAATGAGCGATAAATCATTTAATGCTTTTTGAATATTACAATTCGTTATCTTCTTGTGAGAGGTGGCACCTTTAATAGATTTGAGATGGTGCAAAGCCAAATTATTAGATGCGAGGTTGCAAATAAAAGAGAACCACCTCACTATTTTCCCATGTACTAGAACCCTTTGAAATTTTTTATGTAGACAAATGCATACACCATAGTGAGACAGAAAAAACCTCATCAAAATTACCTAGGAATTATTTCTTTATGAGAACTTGTGAGAGAGCCTTCATAGTATCCTTTGACTCACCAAGATCTAACAAGGAGGCCATGAACCTAGAGGATAGATCTATATTTACCCTATATTTATGATTTTATTTATTTAACAAAATCTTCCCTTATAACCCACTAAATGGCCATGAAGATAAGCCCATGATGGGTCTTAAAAAAATAACTCAAATATTTCCTCTATAACATCTCCCAAGCAAGCTATTTGGCAATGGGAACTAACCAATTGGATTAGAGTGTCCATAGTAAAAAAATGGAATTACTAACCCACCTATACAAGAATGAAGTGAAAGGACCTTCTTTATTAATTTATACTTAGCCCTATTAAATTTTCACGTGCCTAATGAATACGAATCCCATAGGCTCATCTTGCTAGCAAGGGTTGTATCTCACTGGTGATTGAAGCAATGTTTATTGATATACTTTTTAACTCTCATCTTTGAAGGAACACCTGATTGAAATATTATGTTGTGGCATGACGCATTTTTTTTCCATTGCATCCATTGGCAAGTTGGCTAAAGAATCCACTTCCGTATTTGTTTCACGGTAAAAATGATTAGTTGATTCCTCTAGAAACTACTAGAGAGGTTTGACCCCATTGGAATAGGATGTTGAATTTTCAAACTTGTAAAGACTTCTTTTTAATCACATATAAGCGATGAATCTCTTTCTATCTCAACTGTAGGAAGATTTAATTTATGATAAAATTGTAAACCAAACATAATTTAAAATTAATATTAATTATATTCCGTAATGATATTTTATGAAAATCAAAATAAAAAAGTTTTTTAATAAAAATAGAGATATAATGATAAATGATTAAATAATAAATGGAATTTTTTTTGTCAGTGCGGAATGCCTGCAAACGGTGTATTATCCGTTTCAAGAAAACTATATCATATATAATTATAAATGGTGACACTAGCTTCATAATCCATCATTCATACTAATGAATATTCGGGAATGAGAGGAAAACCATTCTTAAACTTCTGCATTACGAGAGGAAGTCCTATAAACATGACAATAGGTTAACATAGTTTAAATTGTTTCAATATGTATTGACAACATCACACTTTCTCAAACTAGTTTAATGAAAGCACATGAATTTGGAACAACTTACAAAAGTGGATTTTACTGCAGGAAAGAAGACTATCTTATGAAGGAAGACAAACTTGAAACTATCAAACATTAAGAACTAAAACTTCTTAATGGAAGTTTTTAAACATCTAAAATGTAGAACTTTCACTGTTAGATGCTACTGTTTGTGTGGCGTTGGTATTTTCCAGGAGTTCTGATATGATAGCTGTTAAATTTGAAGCAGCTGCACCTCCCATTAAAGATGTCTGCACAAGATCTTGATAAGAAAATTTTTGATAGCCGAGCCTTCGAAAAATAAAGCTTGAGGGACGGACAAGTTGCCTTGAACGTTTATGCCTCCATAGAATTGCTATAATGCAGAAGCATAATACAAATGCAACGGTTCCAACAACTGATAATACGATTTTTTTGAGCAGGGAATGTTTCCCGTGGGTGTGATTTGGGCATGAAGGCAATGCATAGAGTTTTGGGCCACATAGGCCAGGGTTCCCCATAAACAATGCTACAACAGTTCTATTTGGAAACAACCCTGCTTCTGGAATCTGTCCTGACAAATTATTGAAAGAAAGATCAATTTCCTAGAGATTTTTTAATTCGGAGAGTGAACCTGGTATTGGACCTTCAAAGGCGTTGTGGGACAGATTCAGATGCTCCAATGCTGTGCAGTCTCCTAGAGAAATTGGAATGACACCAGTAAGTTGATTTCCAGATACATCTATGGCTTGAGCCATTAAAATTTTACTCATCTCCTGTGGCAAGGACCCTTCAAGATAATTCCATGAAAGATTGAGGTAGAATGGCAGGTTTTTAAGGCTGGCAATGACCTCACCAGGTATCCCACCCCCTAGTTTATTGTAAGACAAATCAAGGAGTTCCAACTTCTGACATCCCTCCAAACTAACAGGGATATTCCCTACTAACTTGTTCTGCTGAAGATCAAGACGTCTTAACTGGTGAGAGCTACAAAGAGAATCTGGTATACTTCCAGACAACTGGTTGTGACCAAGATCTAAGGCTCCGAGATGTTGCATTTGACCTATCTCACTTGGAATGCTTCCTTCTAATTTGTTTCCATCCAAATAGAATCTTTCCAGCTCATGTAATCTTTTAATTCCAGATGGAATATTGACGCCGAAAAGATTTTCACCTAAATCTAAGTAAGTAAAGTTTGTCAGATTGGAAATCTCTTGTGGTATGCTTCCGCTTATCATGTTGCCTCGCAAATTCAAGAAACCGAGATTGGAAGATAGTTGGCCTATGGATGGGGGCAATATGCCAGTAAAACTGTTATATTGCATTGCTATTCCTTGCAAGTGGGAGCAATTTGTGAGAGCAGTGAGAAAAGCCAATTTGTTAGTGCTGTCACTAACAAGTTGATTGGTGTGCAGGTAAAGCCGGGTTAGAAGGTTCAACCTACCCAGCTCCATTGGAACCGTTCCACTGAGATTGTTATTATCTAAAGCATGTCCTTCGAGACGGGAACAATTTCCCAAGGAGTTTGGTATGTTTCCACTAAGCTGATTTCCCCATAAAGTAAGCATTACCAAATTGGAGAGCTTGGTACCAATTTCCCAAGGAATATTTCCAGTTATCTGGTTTTTGGTTAAAACTAATTCATTCAATTTTGAGAGGTTTGTTAAAGATCTGGGAATGGTTCCTGATAAGTTATTTTCATAAAGAAAAAGAGTCTGTAGGCGAGTGAGCATTCCCAATTCAGGGGGAATGGTGCCCGATAAGTTATTTTCGCCCAAATCCAAGTCAACTAAGGCGGACAGATTTCTGAAAGAAGGCGGAATGGTGCCTGTGAGAGTGTTTGAGCCCAAGTAGAGGTACCTCAAATTTGTGAGAAGACTGAGCTCAGGCGGAATGGTTCCTTGTAATTGATTTCCGTGAAGCCAGAGTTCCCGTAGATGTGGGAGTTGGCCGAGTTGAGGTGGAATGGTACCAGTGAGGTGATTGAGGGAGAGATCTAGGGATCTAAGAAAAGAGAGATTCCCCAGCACAGGAGAGATGGTGCCTGTGAGAGTGTTTAAGCCCAAGTAGAGGTAGTTCAAATTTGTGAGAAGACTGAGTTCAGACGGAATGCTGCCATGCGGTTGGTTATAGGAGAGTGCCAGATGATACAAACTGCGGCAAACAGATAGAGCAGGCGGAATGCTTCCTTGTAATTGATTATGGCTCAGCCGGAGTGTTCGTAGATTTGAGAGTTGGCCGAGTTGAGGTGGAAAGGTACCAGTGAGATAATTGTGGGAGAGGTCAAGGTATCGAAGGGAGGAGAGGTTTCCCAGCACAGGAGAGATGGTGCCGTCTAAATTCATTTGGGTTAAATTGAGGTCACGGACAGAGTGAGAATTGGAATGGCAAGTAACACCAGACCAGTTGCAGAAGTGGTGAAAGGGAGTCCAGTCGGGCAAAGAAGTGCCGTTTGTGGAAATGGCGGCCTTGAATTGCATGAGCAATTGTTGTTGTTGATGAAGAGCAGAGGTTAAAAAGACCGAAAGCGTTAAAAGTAACAGCAAAAGAGCAGCCATGGTAGACCAAACTACTATAAGGCAGGGGAAACACACAAGGCAGGGGAAACACACAAGGCAAGCAATTGAAGAGAATTGAATAGAATGGAGTGGAGGATGAATAAATAGATTAGGGAAATTAGTCCGCTTTGTCATACATTTCCACGTCGACTGATTTCAAAATTAATTTCAGTTGAATTGCGCAAAATTAATTTCATCCATTCTAAGCAAGCATTTAGTTCTGTCATTGGAGAATGACAAGGGACACTTAATGATGGTAAATAAGGGTGTGAACATTTTTGGTAAATAAATTTGTCATTATAGTTATTGTGTATTTTTTGATAGACAACAACAAGTGTAGCAATAGTTGGAGATATTTCTATTGGATCAGTGATATTCAATTGTGTTTGATAGAGTTGTCACTCTCTTGTATGATTAAATTTAAGAGTATTGTGGTATTGCAACTAGAAATATCAAAAGATAAAGCGAAAAAATATATGAAAATGAAATAAAAAATCTTTCTCTATGGACTTGTGAATGCCAACTCAAGTTTCACATATTTATACAAACATGGAGAAAAATCATCATAAAATTAGAACACACATTATTAGATGTATATGATGAAGAAAAACAACAAGTATGATGTTGTGAAACCGATGTCAAGAGGATGACATGTAAAATTCACACACTATGAGATAAGTTATATCAACACACTCAAATTAAAAACACCAAGATATTATTACGTTTCTTCACATCAATTTTATAATTATATTTAAATAGAGGATTATTGATCTTTTACAAAGAAAAAATGTATAAAAATTACTACTTATATGACATTCAAAAGACTAGTAATAAGATAGAAAGACACAAAAAAACACATGATATGAATTCTTTCTTTATTGTTTCTATAAATACACCACTTCATAAACCTTTTGACAAAAAAATAAAAATCCAAAAAGTCCCCTATTTTCCCTTCGTATGGCTAGGATAGAAAAAGAAGAATGAGAACCCTGGAATTACATTAAATTTTATAAACATTATAGACTTTTAATTTTGTAACTAGTTATTTTCTATATTGGGACTTTATACATACTTAAAATAAAATATAAATAACTTTTGAAATTATTTCCCAAAATAATTTAGTCATAAACATTCAGATAAATACTTTATAATAAAATGATGAGTCTTCAATGAAATTAACCAAGCATATGACTATCAAGGATTTCTCTTGAACATATCTCCTATATTGGCTATAGGTATTAATAATGAATGTATCATTTGCTTATATTTTACTCCAATACCTATGTGCATTTATTCATTATTATCTTTTTAGGTGACCATGAGAAAGATAAATTGATTTTTGTGGGATCTTTTAATATTCATCTTGTAGTATTCAATACCTTCAATGGAAGAGAATTTCCGTAAATTTGATAAGTCTAGTTTCTATAGGTCACTATAGAAAACTAGATCTTCATGATAAGATGGAAAGTTTTCCTTTGTGTTTCCAAAATTTCAATGTGATGTTAAAGGGTTCAGTTAAGAGTCAAATACCCCATAAAATCAAAACTTCCTTGAACTTAACGAGAATAAGGAGGTTGTGTGGTAACTAACATCATGATATCATTTTTAATAATTCTGTCTACCTTTATTGTAGCTATTTCTTTGAGATTCAAATCTCAAAATTTTAAATTTTTAGTTTAGTAGGCTTCCTCTTAAATCTTCTTCCATATATAAAATCCCTCTTATAAGTGTTAAGTTTGTTCAAGAAATAAGGCATAGGATTCATTCTTAAATATTTGAAAACCTACAACAAACTTAACATTAATCTAATAGGAACATTTAAAACAGCAAAATAAAGACTAGGTCTTGGATGATAGTGATCTTTAGTTAAGATAACAATTTATGTTGTTAAATCAAGATGTATTTCTATTCAAATTAAGTGATGTCATTATAAATTTTCATCATGTTAGGGTCCAAAGGTATTTTCACCATCTCAAACTTTTTCCCCTTAGAATCTTAGTTTTTTGTAAACATACATGCCCTTAGCAACACAATGCACCCTAAATATAATTTTTTCTCTATGCTCTATCCTATAGATTGCATTTTCATGAATAAATATGTCTTCTCATTATTCAAGATATCATTGTTCACCATTTTTAATATAATTTTTTTACCTTGATGACACATTGCTAAAAATTGGTGTGTTTGAAAAGATATCACCATTGGTCACTTCTAAATCAAGTATTCTAAACCTTGAGGAAATATTATTTAATTTATTAATATTGAAGAGAAATCAACACTACATATCTCTAAATTAGTCTCTTTAAACCTTATATGTAGTCCCATGAGTGAGCTTCTTAACAATGTGGTGGTTGTCCCATGGCTCGACTTATATCCAACTTTCCAACCAAATATAAATGAAATTTCATCAATATATTTCGACTATAGTTGGAGTGTTTCATCATAGCTAGTGACAGATTGCATATGAAACAACCTTTTCTTGCCTAGCAATAGCTTTTATTTTTTTGTAATCTAGCCTTAATTTAATCCTTGGAGAACACATTGTTATCACATTCCTCTTCACAAACAACTTCATTATTGAATCCTTTCTCTTAACATATGTTTGATGCATTTTCTTAAGAAAAAATAAATTGTAATTGAGTGTCTTGCTATGCATAGTATACATTTTCAGATGTGCATTGATTATTTTTCTAGCCATATGACTATGCATTCTTCTAATGAAATATAGGGACTAATATATTACTTTCTTTATCTCCTCATAATTTCATAAAAAACCAAATTAATTAATCATATATATTATTTAGCTTGTTTTTTGGGTTGTTTTAGCCATGATCACATTTGAATGAGTGAAATGACACTGTGGGATATCTTGAAATGTATTTCAAGAAGCTAGTGTGGTAGTCCATCTACTTAAGTGTTAAACCTTAAATCCCTCAAACCAACATATAGGAAAAAAATTACAACAAACATAGGGGTGTACTATGGTGTTTAATCATTGTGATAACACCTTAAGGAAACCTCCCTACTTTAATAGAAATAGAAGTGAAGGAGGTTTATCCACCTAATTAATTAGTCTTTAGCTTCTCTAGGTTAATCACAATTTCATGGTCTCTTCTCTAATTTGACACCCTTGGCATTTGGGAAGAGATTTAGCTTTAGAGATTTGGGACTTACATCTCAAATCACTAAAAAGATGACACCATTTCTAGGGATGATTTAAGAAGATGATTATTGTTGACATAAGTTTATAGGCTATGAATTTAGAAGCATTCTTAGAATGTAATAAAATTGACTTGAATTTTTTGTTGGGATATTTCTTTGGAGGTCAAGTGCACTTCAATAATTTCCTCACTTTATAAGGTAGTGAATCTACTAGCTTAAATTAATTTTTTTGGTACTAACCTATACTTGTTGGTGACATTTCAACTCTTATTCTACTTCTATGTACAAGTGGTCAAGGCACATAAAAATGTTTTTATGTCTTCTTCTCTTGAAGAATGAATTCAATATAAAAAATATCTTTATGGAAAGACTGCAATCCTATTCCAATATGTAATGTGTTTTGTGATCATGGATCATTTTGATTACATTAATTATACCTCATTTGAGTCCATGAATTATTGTGCATGTAATATTTAAAGCATCAGGCTTACTCCTCATTCTTCTTAGCACACCACATATGAGATTTTTTATTTATTAGGTCTTCTATGCATACTTAAATTTGGTAGTGTGTGGCTCTATAATCAATTTGGATCTATATACATTACCCAAAATGATACAACAATAACATCTAATTATGAGCAATAACAAGTTAAGTTAACTTCAATGAGTTGGATGCACATGTCTATGACCAATTAACCCCTTTTACAAAAGTATAGAACACCTTAGGAGATATGATTGAGAGTTAATTTTGGGTTTTCATGATAGTTGTGTTTCTACTATTAATTGTCTCCCACTTGTGTGTGAATCTGATGAAATTCATTGTATATATTTGTTGTGTGGATTTCTATCACAATACAAGATTACTTCCTCATGAGTGCAAATGAAAGAATTTAAGTATGATATTTGAGTGGGTCAATGCTACTTAGTTGACACTTGTAATTAATATTCTATCTCTCAATGTTGATATGGATACAATTATTCTTAATGGAAATAATAATATTTTTGTTAAGGATGCAAGTAAGCAAGATGGAGTGCACCAAATTTATTTTTTATTTGATATCCCTTATTTCTTTATTAACATTAAATATGATGAGGCTAGCACCTTTCATGTTATAAATGAGAAAAATGAGCGTAAATCTATGCATTATTTAATTTCTTCCAACCATGAGGTTGTTGACATGAAAAAAAATTGAGTTTTGTTTGGAGTAGCTCTATGTTTTGCTTATGTGTATTGTGTTGAAGATACATTTTTTTATTTGACGTTTTTGTATTGAAGGTCTATTGAACCTAAATAGATCTATTACTTTCTCTATCTACTCATCATTTTAGGACACACCAAAGTAATTAATCACAAATATCATTAATTTATGCTATTTTCACTTTGTCACTACCACATTTGAATGCATCAAATAACACTAGGAAGTTCAAATGGTTAGTGTGGCACTCCATCTATCTAAATAGGTGTTGAACCTTGAATCCATCAAACTAGTAAATAGGCATAAAGTGACAACCAAAATATGATTGCATTATGCAAAGAGTGTGGTACAATGCAGGGTAGGATATCTATTAAAACAACATAGGGAACCCTCCTAGGTTTAGAAGATATTGAAGTAAGGCAAGTTTTAGTGACCTTAGTCAATGGTCCTTAGTTTTCTAGGACTTTAAGTATAAGTGGTCACTTCTCTAAATTTGTGAAAATATTAAACTTTAGGGTTTTGGAATTGACAACTTAGACCACCAATTGGTGGAATACTAGAAGGTATGTATGCAATAGTATTGCCAATGAGGGGAGGAGTGTAACCTTAACATATACCATATTGGGGAGTAAATTTAATGAGAAAGGTTATAGGAACAATACTTGGGTTAATATTGGTAGTGGACATAAAAGTGGTATAGTTTGGGTGCAAGAGGAGTATGGTTTGGAGGATACACCATTATTATGATTCAATAATAATTTAAGATACGTTGAAATTTATGTTACACGATGAAATTTAACTAATTTATTGTAAAATATATTTGATAATTGATTAGGGCATTCATAGTTGATAAATGAATAAATAAAAGTTTGTTAAGTGCTAAGTGTAATGTCTTGTTTAGGCACATAGGCATCATGATCATAATCTTCTTGATCATTAATGTTGGTATCAACATGAAAACCATTAAAGATATCATTATTATTGGAATGGGTGACCATAGATAAGGGTTTAAGCAAGCATTTCTTGTCAATGGAAGATTAGGCTCATGAGTAGCTCATAGCATATAAACTAATAAAAAAATGAGTAATTAATCTCATCTTAGAATAATTAGAATATAAGATTTGTAAAGAAGTGTACGGTTATGAATTAATTCTAAGACCAAAACAAGAGAGGATTAAATAGGTAACAAATATGATATGTATATAAGATCAATAAACCTTTCAAATAAACTATATTTATTATGGACTTACTATGAGATTAGATTTGAAAAATCTTCATTAGATAAACTCAACTGAACTGATTTACTAACATTGACCAATCCTATTATTATAAAAAATCTAAGAATTCTAATTCATTTTAAATAAATTTTTAAATCTTATCTATAAGTATAAACTATTTGAGATAGTTCATAAATCAAGGATGAAAGGGGACGAATGGACGATAGTTGACCAATCCGAATTGTTAGTAGAAGCCTCTGTTTTGTCCTTCCACGTGGAATTGTCAGAAGCAATATTAGCCGACCTTGGCCAGCGTTGACCCGCATTGACCCGCATTGACTTCGTTGACCGGCATTGACCGGCATTGACCGGCATTGTGAATAGAAGGCCGGCCTTGCAAGTATATATATGCTCCCCATAAAATCTGGGACGTTTACATCAGTTCTTAACTACCATGATTAACCAATGATTACGAATTTTAACTACCATGATTAACCAATGATTACGAATTTTGTCCTCTAGTAATTGCCATTTTTCTCATATGTAATCAAGCAATATTTAAGATAATTCTAGTATTAGATTGATTTTTTATTAAATATTATAAATTTTTATATATTATTTAAAATGTATATTGTTTTTTTTTTTATATAATAAATAAATTATCTTATTCGAGTTTATTTTACTTGATCGTTGGACATGGTTTTTTTTGTTTTTTGTTTTGTTGTTCATTGTATTGTATTGATTTAAATTTAATTTGTTATTAGATTTGAATAATAAGTGTATTTTATGTTAGAAGTTAATTATAAGAGTTGGTCATATTTTGTTTTATATGTTGATTTAATTTGTAAAGGGTTTGATATAGCACTTGAATGGATTATGGAATTAAGTGAGAAAATGTTATAAAAAATTAAATAAACATATTATTCAAATGTAACATAATACCTAAGATTAGTTGAAAAGAGAAGATAATGATTGTTTTGGATAATGTGAAATTTGACTTAGTCTTTCTTTTGTTATGTCTATTTGAGCGATGAGAAGTTTGAAAGGGAGAATATTTATTGTTAGGTGAAATCCTACTTTAAAGAAAATCATTTTTAAAGATAAATAGTGAGTTGAGATATTTAGCAACTACCCACCGTACTAGGACTAGTGCGGGGGTGGCAATGGCTACTCAACTCACCTCACAAGCTATATAGACTCTATTGCATGATACTTTACATTTGTGGTAGTCTCAATCTTGTTGGGTTGTGGTGGAATAGTGAAGGAAGTGGAGATTACATTGAATATGTTCCATTAAGTGAACTTTTGAATATGGTTTTTAGATCAAGATTTTAGTTTTGTCCTGCATGTTGGCCCAATGTTGATGATGAAGCTTCAAGGGTTGATGCAAACTAGTGTGGCTCCATCTAGGGGTTTCCTTGAACTAAAGTTGACATGTGATAAGCTGTGATGACTCTACAAGGTACAAAGGAATCCTGCATGCTATGTCCCATAGGGTTGAAGGGTTTAGATTTCTTGATGTGTCATGGTTCTTTGATTTTATTTTTTAAGCAATGTGTCCATCCTTTACTACTAGAAAAATTAAACCATTTTCAAAGGTTATTCATTAAGAATATAAGGTCTTTAATGGAATGCTTTTGGCAAAACTTGTGAAATTTTTTGTATATCAATGTTTGGATCATATTAAACATTTTGATGATGGATCATGGAGTGATCCATCCATCATCATGATGGATCATAAAATTTGTGTTGAAATATTGACATATAAAATATTCCTCACAATTTTGTTTCCAAATGAAATCTTTTCAAAATATTTGGGATGAGAGATAGGAAAGTTTTTGAGGCATGGAGGTGTCTCCACATCCCTAAAATGTCTTGAGCATAGACATGCTTTTGAAAAGGTAGGAGACACATCTATATGTATCCTTAATTAACCCCATACTATTACCAAACTATCGATCTATCACTAAATATTATCCTAAACATTGATACACAAAATCTTTGTCACAATTTTTTCCATAATCATTCCTCTCAATGGAAAATATATTAAGGTTAGAAATTTTACAAAATATTCCACACTGCTTACTTTTGTTGAATACTTTTGTTTGGAAAATTTCCTCACATGCAGAACAATTATGAAGTTGTTGCAAAGTACATTTGTAGATAATCTTATTTCTGTCATTGTGAAAATTTATATTTCATCTATGTTTATGTTTGATATTGAATTCATAACTTGTATTTTCTTTTTTAGATGGTGGAAATAACCCAACTTTCAATGAGAAGTTTGGTTTTTCTTTGATTGAAGGGCTTCGTGAATTAAATACATTTTAGTGCAAAACAACAATGCACTATCATTTGATGACTTCATCGACATTGGCAAGTATGTTCAATCTATCTAAACATTTTGCTAGCTTTGTTTTTTGGTTTCACCATTTACTAGATAACAAAATGGATTTTTGAAAAGGGTTCAAGAACTTTCAAGGAAATGCAATTGCTAGATGTAAAGATAGAATGCAACATTTTCCAGTAGCCTCCCCACTTATGCGAAAATGGGAGCTTTTATCTAAGTTTGGATCATAGAGCCATGTTTTGGCCACCATTTATAATCAATTAGAGAATTCCTTCAATTGACCCCGTTATTCAAAAATGTTCTTGTTGTAGTGTTTTTCCTTTAGTTATACTCTCCATTTGCTTAAATATTTCAAACTATAGAAAATTTCAAGTGTTAGGATTGATCGTTTCTATTTCTAGCCTTTATTGGGTCTATATATTTCCTCTTGCCAATATTAGATTTCACTTCATTCCTTGAAATTGAACATTTCCATTTTTGCTTGAGACCTTTAACTATTTTATTCTTTTAGAATTATCATTATCTATGTAATTTATCATAGCCTTCTCCATGCTTCCACTCCCTACTTTGTCTTTTCCTTTGGCCTTAGGATTGGAAGCCTCCATATAATCATGTACTTCTTAAGCTATAAGACTAATCCATGAACGAATTGTTAATGGGCCTTACTGGGTTGATCTAGATATGTCTAGTGGGTTGAATGATGTCTGACAGAAGCCGAAAGAGGGTTGCATCAAATTTAACTTTGATGGTGCCTTGAAAGGCAAACCGGGCCCTTCGAGTACAAAAATTATGGCATGAGATTGCAATGCAGACATTGTTACACATGGAACCAAAAAACTAAGGGATGGAAAAAATAATAAAGAAAAAGTTCAAGTTATTGTTTTTGCAGTCGAAATGATAATTGCCATTTCAACCAAAAATTACACCTTGAAGAGGATTCTTTGATCATAATTAATGCCATTAAGAAAGGTTCAACCGATGCTTGAAGATTAAATAAACACATTAATTTTATAAGGGGAGGGTTGGCAAAATTGGGTGAATTCAAAATAACCCACACAAGGCGGGTAGGCAATGATGTTGCAGACGTTCTCTCAAAATTGGTTGTCAAATTGAATGATGATCACACAAGTGTGATCTAGCAAGATATGTGGGGTTTAAGTTTTTGTGAGGAGGCGGATGTGATAGGGGTTTAAATTCTATGAGGTGGCAAATGGATCAGGATCTTGTACGCCACCACTCCATATGATCATTAGTGAAAGTTAATAGTCACTAAATTCTTGCAGAATGGTTTCATAGGGAGTATTTAAGAGGTGACAAGTAGGTTATTGTTTCGATGTAGTGTTTGGTATGTTCAAATCGAGGGGAGCGATATTTATGGTGAAAATGAAAATGTTGGCAAATGTTGTTGGGTATATGAAGCCCAATGGTCACATGACTGTTTGTCTTCCCTAGACTATTCATTTCATATTTGATATGTTTATATAAATGGTTGTGTGTAGCCCATACATGATGTACTGTGAGTTGATATTGTTTAATGAATAGTTTCCTTGCGTTTCTGGTGGAAGTAGCCACTTAGTGGTGAACCATGTTAAACCTTGTGTTGTGTGTTTTCTTTTCTATTGTTTTGTTTTTTATTCTCTATTCGTTTTAATCTTTACAATTTGTAATAGAGCCATGTTGGCTTGAGCAGAGATGGAGGAAGAAGGAGAAGGTAACATTTATAACTTCTATGGTATTTTTACGTTCCATGTAAAACTATGCTTCAAGCGCCGCGTACATTGGTGGGATGGCTAGAAGAAAGAGGGGAACTCAGTTGAAGAGGAGAATCTAGTGAAAGAGAAGGATGTTGGGATTCTCATTTTCTCTCCTCTTAAGCCAACCTTGGTACTTATTGGCCAAACTGTTAATGGTTGGGAATTTGTTGGTATTCGTTTAGTGAAGGTTGAACGCCGTGATACCCTAGTTGGAGTTGAAGATAGTCCCTATATAGACACTGGAATTTCCGAGCAAAAAGATGTTGGAAAAGAGGTTATTGTTGAAAAGGATGAACTCAAGAGATTGCGGGAGGAAGAGTGTATGTCATTGAAGACCCAAGTTGAATCTTTTGTTGACTCCCAGGATGAGGAGGGTGTAGATTGTAGTGAGGTAGCAAGGCAATGAAGCCTTGCAAAAATTGTGGCTTCAGAGAGCTCTGCAGATGGCATGACCATGGAAAAAATGAAGTGGCACTCCCATGATGTTGAGGACAACCTTTGCATAGATAATTTCATAGAAGACTACGGACCTATGGAATTAGATGAAGAAATGCAAAGATGATTTTCTGGGTTGAAGCGAAAGCAGCCATTGACAGGAGCAGAGGATAATGAGCATCGCTCCAAACGGTTTTAGGCATCGTAGGGAGAGAAGGAAGATGTTTTCTCTCGACCTGAATCTATTAAGACTCACCAACCCGATTGGATGGATGTGGATGATAGTATCAATGTGGATAATGAGAAGCCTCGTGTGAAGGAGGTAAATAAATTATTGCACATGGAGGAGAACACGTTGGATTGGTGGAATAATATTTTGAAGAATTTTTTTTATGCGAAAAGGGAGGAGGCAATATTGATGACTTCCATAAAGGAAGAGGCAAAGTATCCTCGCCTCAGCAAGGAGGAAATTTTTTTTCAAATAGAAGAAGTTCATCTTTTAAATTTTATTAAGTCTGATAGAATTTGGAGAAGGTTCATTCAGAGTTTTCTTGAACAGATTTTGGCTATGTTAAAATCTTCACTGGGTCTGGTTCGAATGTAAGTTCGAACATGGCAGTAGGGATGCTAGTGTATGGCTATGTTAGTTGGCCTTCACGTGGGAGATTGTTGGGTATATTAATCCCAACAGTAACATGATTGTTTGTCTTCCCCAAACTCTTCATTTCATATCTGATATGTTTATATAAATGGCTGTGTGTAGCCCATACATGATGTACTGTGAATTGATATTGTTTAATGAATAGTTTCCCTGCGTTTCTGGTGGAAGTAGCCACTTAGTGGAGAACCACGTTAAACCTTGTGTTGTGTGTTTTATTTTCCGTTGTTTTGTTTTCGATTCTCTACTCGTTTTAATCTTTACAAATTTCAACCTCATCTCTTTCAAACAAAAAGTGGCGTTCTTGGGTGTGATTTCAGAAGAACGTCTCAGGAATGTCTTCAAGATCAAGAAGATCTCAAAATCTTATAGATGGTCGACATTATTTTGGGAGAATATTACACAAAATCAAAGTCTAAGTATATAACAAATATAGATACCACTTCCATTTCCCACGCATTGTGTTGAAACAGCTTATATCACACACACTAAGCTTACACTTCTAAGTTTAAAAGTGTTAAATATTCAAAGTTGACTGACATTTTCTATGCTTACTATGTTGCTTAAGGTGTGTAGTCACACTAAGAATACACTTCTAGGCTTCAAAGTGTTAAACACTTAGAGTTGACTAATATTCTCTAGACTTAATATGTTGCTTAGTGTGTGTGGTTTAAGGCTGGCCCATGGTGTCTAGAACTTGGCTTGAAAGAAGATGTGCAATAGGTGATGTGGTAATGTGTAGGTGAGAAGTGGAAATATGGGCTGGATACGTTTATGACGATGGCTTGTCTAGGGGAAGGGTTCATAATGAAGAGCAAGGAGTGGATGTAGGTGGTGCAATTCAAATCTCCTATGCAACCTTTTATATTATGGAGCGTGGATGGAGATAAAGAAGCACAACATGCAGAAGCTCAAGTGGTATGGGAGTATATTAAAGAATCCCTTCGTGACAGGGAGAAAATTGAGCAGGTCCTTGGTCTTGAGGTGGAGCAGAAAACGAAGAAAACAAGATTCAAGAAGGGGAACTACTGAAGCGAAGAACCCCTGGTGTGTCAATGTATGGAGGTGTTTGCTACCTTTTTGGTTTTTGCAATATACTATAGTGTTTCATAGTGCTTATTTGTAGGGTGGTAGTAGATGGTTTTATAGGTTTATCGCCAAAGTATGTAAAGAGTGCTTTACGATGTTTAGTCTATACTCGACTCATAATTTGGTAAACAATGTATGGTGGTATTATTGTATGGCATAGGGGAGTCCAGTTTTGTTGGAATGCTTATCTCTATAAGTTTCCAAGAATTCTATGTTTTTTAAAACTTTAAATATTAATATAATATAATATTATTATTGATAAAAAATAATTAATTAATCCATGAACATAAGTTATTCTCCATCCTCTTCTTTTGCATTGAATATTTACCATTTCTAATTGCTAGTTTGAAGATTCATTTTTCCTTTAGCTCTCAAAATCTTAGGCTTTTAGTATTTTTCCTACTCATTTCCATTACCTCACTTCCAATCCCTCTTCCTCCTTATGGAACCCATACTTTTAGCATTGTTGATACCATCATACCCAAAAGGTACATGGTATTTGGTAAATCCAATCATTCAAACTTAAATGTCCTCCACCCCCCTTGTCACACCACATTAATGATCCCTAGAACCTTTCTCTTGAGTCATATACTTTTGGACTTCTATATTTTCCTTTACCATAAAGTGCATTTGACACTCTATATTCCTAATACTTGATCCCTTTCCTTGACCTTTTGTCCATACTATTTATTGGTATCCAATTTTACCTCACCTTGATCTCAGTTCTTCTTCCATCACAAATGGGTATCCCTTTTATTGATCCTCACTCATCCTTGCATCTTTTCCTTTCAAACTTATAATTTTCTTTATACAACATTTTTTAAAAGAAAGTTAGCATGTGCTAAGCCTAAACCCTTGTTCCTAGATACTTAGTGCAACTTAGACTTCTATAGGTTCTACCAGCCAATTAAAACCCACCACAAGTTAATCCTTTAATGACCAATCCAATGCCATATGTTGATAGTGAAATTTTCCTATGTGTTACATAATCACTTTCTTGGACTAATCACAACATGACACATGTATTACATGTACCCAACCACCCAAAGAAAGTGGGTAAGTGCATTTTGATATGATTAAATTTGACATCCAAATCTAAGAAACGATTTCCCGATGAATGCATTTCTAAAAATCAAGAGTGAGTAATGAAAAGGCTTCCATACCAAAACAATCTCTATGCGTTTTCAAGCAGCTTGAATAAATATCCAAGTAAATTAGATATCCCTTTTTACACCCCTAGACAAAACAAATAGATTTGAGGTCAGTGTTACATACATAGGAAATCTACCTTTAACTCATAGAGATTGTCTTGCAGGGACCACTCTCATTAATGATCTAGATTCCTATTGATGATATTTTCCTTGTCCTTAGTCCCATGCAACACATTAGCCCATGAAAAATGATTTTAGATTGAGCCATGATGTCCCTATGAATTGCTTTCTAAAAATTATAAATCTTAGTTGGATCTATAATTCCTATTAAGTTGAAAAATAAAAAGAGTAACCTAATGAAGGCTAATGATGAAAACCTATAAGTGAGCTAAAAGATTTAAGTCTTGTAAAATTTCCCTACTAGAATATAAAATAAGATAGGGATAATTTTATATATTAAAAAGTAATATGTGGCAGCATTAGGTGTCTCATACCACCCCCAAGTAAATTAAGATATTAAAAGAAAGGATTAAGGATTACTAAATTAAATTAATCAAATATGAATAGAAAAATTGATAACAATAGAGTAAAAGAATTTATTGGTGAGATGATCAAGATAGGTTTTAAATAGAATTTAATGATCATGATTAAAAAATATTGAAGAAGAAAGAATATTGAAAAAATCCTAAGACTAAGAGAAAATATAATGGAAAAGGTTAGAAAAAATGTGATAAGCTTCAAAAGAGAGTGTATCAAGAGGGATGCAATAGATAAAAAATCCTAGCATTGAGATAGGTATATCCTCAAATGGACATGGCATTCATGAATATTAAAAAAAAAATGGTTTATAGCCTAAATTAAAACTATAGAGAAAATTATAACTAAAATAATAAAACAAATGAAAGAATATAACACAATAATGAACGTAGAGACGTTTTACCTTATTTGTAGGGATACTATGGATGGGGTTGCTATGGGGAAGAAGAGGATGTAAAGAAGGGATGAAGTGAATTTAATTGGTGAAGAGGAAATAATTTTTAGCAACATAATAATAGAAGTCACCAAAAAATTAGACTTTTCCAAGGAAACTTTGGAGGTGATAGATGAAAGCAATTCCTAGGTTGAGGAGGAAAACAAATCAAAGAAAATTAGTTACTAATGATGTGTTATCAACCAACACATTCTCCATGCTAAAGAGGCATTGTAGGAGACAAACGTCATGACTAAGAGTCATCTCCCATATTGTCAAAATCAACAAGAGTTTCCACATAACCCAAATAAGTAGTAAATCCTTAATTAGCTTAAAGAATGCAAGATTAGGAAGCAATTGAATTGTGATAGATATTAGGAAGTGATTTCTTAGAGAAAATATAGAAGATGACAAAAACTAAGGAAGAATTAGTAAATTATATAAAATAAACAATGATTTAAAAGTGCAGTTAGAAAAATAGAAAAGACATTGACATAAAAGAAATGAATTGAGTGGTTTATTTAAGGGTTAACCCCTCACATTATAACAAAAGTAGATGAGAAGATTTCTTCTTCATATAGGGATGTGCTAGAATCGATCACCACAACAAAATACTAGTCAAAAACATGGTAGAATGATTTAGTAGGAAAGGATAAAAATAATTTGAAATTAGAGTTGCAAACGTAATGTTGGACTAAAAAATTATAATGAAAGGTAAGAAGGTTGAGACTTCTTCCCCACCTAGAAGAAGTGAAATTTGGTTTAAAAATTATAGTATGAAAAACATATAAAAAATGAATTTTTGATCATCAAAGGCATTGGAGGACTACTACACTAAGAGGGGAACTTGAGAAATTCCCTCAAAAGATAGTAAGTATATACTACAAAACATAAAGTGAGACAACGATGACAAAAATAGGTGTCCAATGTTTACTTCATGATGAAGATGAATATGAACCAATGATTCGTGGATTGACTAGGGAAGCATTTTTTTGACATGGGTACATGGATAGACAATATCATTTAGCTATAAGAACATTGATTGATTATTTGGCATATGGCTAGTATGAACTTTAATTGAGAGTAAGTATACGACCACTTAACAATATGCACTATGTGGTACCACAAATTCAGGATGTAGGACCCTCCATTTGCTAGCATGATAACTATTTAGAAGGAGGTGGTAGGGGAGGCTATTTAATAATAATTGAGGTATCAAAGAAAGAAGAAGGATTGAAAGGCCAAAATATTATAACTATGATAAAATAGGACATTATGGTAATGGGTGCAAAAGAAAAATAGGATGAAATATCACATGTTATTTTTGTGGTGATAAATCATGATATTTCAAGTTGTCCCATATTTATTAATTCTATAATAATGTGTTGGCACCATGATCAAATAGTGAGTAATTGTCTTGTCTAAATGTAACTTATGATGCTAAAGTAGTAGTGAATAACTAGAGGAGAAAATATTAGACAATGTAAGAAATCAAATATAGAAAACAAATGTAGAATAGGAGAGTACTCATTAACAAAAGAGAAAATGGAAAAATAATAGAAAAGGAAAAGGTTAAAAATCAAGAAAAGGGCCATGTAGAAACTTAAGAAAAAGATTAAAAGAAGTTCAGTAATTACTTGGGGTTGGATTAATAAAATCATATCCTAGGATAATATTATGAAAATAAATAAGAAGAAAAAATATTTAGTAAGGGGGAATATGATTTGGTGAGAAGGAAGTCCAAAGAGATATTTATGAAAAATAAAATGTAGAAGATGATAGTAAGGCATGTTTCACAGTGAAATGTGTATTGATTGAAAAAATTGGAAAATTTAGTACAATAAGAAGAGGTCAAAGTTCAATGGTTGAATAGTCTAAAATTGGATAATGTTAGTGGAAAGAAAATCATGAATGATGGAATTGGGAATTTTTTTAGTTTCATCCAATTAGTGTTAGCTTGTGAACAATGGGAGAAGGAAAGTTTAGATGCCAAGGAGGAATAAGGTAGTTTCAATTCCTTTAGTTAATTTTTATTAGAGTTGGGTTAAGGAGAGAATGATAAGTTATTGGTGTCCATTGTAGAATTATTTGTTTCTTGATAGAGAATGAGGCTAAATAAATGGAGGCATTATAGGTTAAAGAGGAGATAGCCTTAAAATGATCTATTACCTGTGTATATTCATACAAGGTGGTAGAAAGGGTTATAAAAATTGGATATTTATGCAAGAGATTTTGATTATGAAGCTTTGAGAAACATTCCTCATAAATACAATCTTGATATTAGAGTTGAGAAGAAGAGAGGAGATCTATGAAAGAAGTGTTGATAATAAAAGAAAAAATCCATCACCTTCTTATTTGCACCTTGATTACAATGTATAAAATTGATGAAACTAATCTACAATCCTATGTTAACCTGAATGTGTTCCATGAAAAGATAAGTGAGATAGAGGAAGAAACCCATATAATAGGTAGATAAAGAGTAGATCTATTTTATGTATTTTCCTTAATGAATAGAGAAAAGATTAGCTATAGATGGATTATCAAAGTATTAATCAATACATGTTGATCCATAAAGGATTGGACATCTATCTTAAGATCACTTATCCAATTATACATGTATGTCAATTCTTAACATGGTTAAATATGGTTCTTGTGGGTAATTTATTATAGCCAAACATATTATGGTTGTGAAGGAGGTTTAAAGTTCCATCCCCTAGGGTATAAGATGATGGGAGAATAGATAGCTAGCATGCTTTATTAAAATTTCTTGAACAAGGTGGTTGATGATAGGGTTAGTGACATAGGTTGGGACATTGAGTGTGGGTTAATGCAGGATCAAGGGGGGCCAAAAAGTGGCGATGTGAAAAAAATGGCCTTCTTCACTTGCTTAAAAACACGAAAATCCGTGTTGACTTTTTGCTTGGCCTGGGTGTCAGTACACCTTGGCTTGGTAATTACCTATGGAAATCGAATATCCGATTTTTATTTGTAATTTTAATTTAAAAAATATATTATATATTACATATTATATAATATATAATATATTATTATATTATATTATATAATATATATAATGTAATAATATATTATATAATATAATAATATATTATATTATATATATTATATAATAATACATATTATTATAATATAATAATATATTATATAATACGTATTATATAATATATTATTATATTATATATATATTATAATATATAATATTATATATTATATAATACTATATTATATATATTATAATATAATATAATAGGTATTATATAATAAAATAATATATTATTATATTATATATGTTATTTTAAAATAATTTAAGTATAAAAATCGGATATCCGATAAAATCCAATATCCGATTTTCTAAGACAAATATATTTCGACAGTGACAGCCCATGAGTCATTTTTAACTCACAGGCTGTAGGATTTTATTAAAATCTGATATCCGGTGTTTTGGCAAAAAATTGCTAAAAAATAGATTGAAAGGTAAGAATTTTATTGTTTTGAATCATTTTCGTTCATTTTTTGTATTTTTGTTAATGTTTATTTGATTTTTCATTGAAAATATGGTTTTTTTCATGAAAACTAGGTTTTTTAATATCAAATACCTAATTGTTTAAATTTGTTAACTAAATTTAATTGTTTACATTCAACTGGGTTAAAAATGGAGGATAAAAATGAAAACACTGACCAACCACAACTGCAACAACCAAACCCTCATTTGCCAAACCCCCCCTCAATTCAGGATTTGATTGCATAAAATTTGAATGAATTGAGGGGGATTGCAGAAGTATATCATAGGATCCCTCGTCTAAACCCAATGTTTGATCCTCTCACATCGATCATAAAGAGTATGGAAACCATGATTGAGGAGCACAATGTCACCCTTTTGTGGTGAGATTCTATGAGGGAAAAATATGTAGATGGCTTGTCGTATAATGATATCAAGGATCTCGAGATAGCCAAAGCCACTATCGCCTCATTGTTTGTCAATCCCCGCACTAGTCAACTCATAGATCCCAAAAAAATAAAACTTTCTATTAAATGATGCACAAATGATGGTATTGTGAAATTTTTTTGGGATCGTTGGTGGATGGTTTTCGACAAACCACCCAGCAACAATCTTGATATCCCCTTCTATTTCATAAAAAATTTGTATGCTGAGTTTGTTTTACGCAAACATGTAAACTACTTTGACATCCAACCTTTCCAGGGTGTAGGTTTAGGTATGCCCCAAAATAGTCCTGGGGCTGTCAGAGTAGTCCGGTCCATATGTCCCCCCTCCTCCTGTTGATCCCCCACTTGCAGTGCAACATCCTGATATCATTTGTGAGGCGGCTTCACGGACCATATCAGCTATTCACTCTTTGAGTAGCCTTTTGGTTTCTCAGGCTGGGTCAGTAGCTCAGTCTACTCTTGATGGTAGTGGTACATTTGGTGGCGTTGACACGTCATCCTCGGCTCCACACATATGCGTGCCCCATAGTTGTGTCATGCGTGGGCACATATGCTTGGTTCTAGTTGGACAACCCGTTGATCCTCCTATGGACAGTGCAGATTATGAGGTGCATGAGATGCATGATACACTAGATATTATTACACAGAATGGAGGATACCCTGGGGAGTCCTCACATGCTAGAGGCGGGGAGGCACCGTCATCATACATTGATGATGTAGTGGTAAGATTTGTATTTTCATAGTTCATGTTATATTTTAATAAAATATTTATAATCTAGATAATATTAAGTACTAATTTTTATTTACATGGTCTATTTAACATTTGGTGACCGAGGAGGAGTTGAGACAGATTCAAGAGGGCACCTTGTCGGCCATTTCATTTGGCCTTGATAGCTTGACGATACATATATTATTGCACCTAGTTGTTTGTATTTTATTGTACATACATGATCATCATTTATATTGGTATTAATTAGATTATGTAGTAACTTGCATGTATATCTTATTTTACTCTTGTAGGGCACAAACAACACGAGTGAGGGGTAGTGTGATTTAGGATTTGGTAGTGCAATTGGAGACAAGGGAAAGGTAATTGAATGCAAATATGATTGAATGAATAGTTTAAATAAATTATAATGATTATACATGTCTAGACATAGATTGATAGTTTCATATACGTGTTGTGTGTATATATACAAAGAAATCTTGGCTTCACATCCTTGATGACTACACCCAGTATACCTGAAGAAGAAGAAGAGATGCCTCGAGTAGATGTGTGTTTATTTTATTTTTTGATTAGTAGATATAATTTGTTATTATCAGTGACAATTATATGCTAACTTGTATCAATGTCGTGTTTTTGAATATATGTTGGTTGTGTATGAAAATATTCAAAACATACCTCCTCTATCGAAGACATACATCAAGAGTCTTGCAAAGCTGAAGAGAAAAGGTGGAGATGAGGTAAACATGAATAGTTCAATTATAGTTTATTTTTATGGTAACTTTTCGAATGTGAATTATATAATATAACGAATATTAATCGTGGTTTGTTTTTCTTGTGCAAGATCCTTCAGAGCCGAGCAGTGCGGTGAAGAGGATCGATTTTGATGATCCATCAACAACTTAGGATGTTATAGATAGTTTTGGGATGCTCACATGTCTAGTTGGAATGTATATTTTATATATGGACATACATTCACGTATTTAGACATACATTTCGTTTCAGTTGGCGTTTATGCCATATTTGTGTATGGACATACATTTGTAATCATTTGACATTTTTATATATACAGAAGTTGATATTCGATCATATAAAATTGTTGCTCATCTGTGCGTGGTGTTATCATGGAAATCTTTAATCTTCATTCCAATAATTAACAATGGTTAATAATGGTTATTTAATGAACAATACATTTCATTTCATTTCATCATAAGTGTTGTTTGTATAATGAATAATATAATTCATTTAATGAATAATACAATAAATCTAATCAACAATACAATACAATTCATTCAATGAATAATACAATTCATGAACAATACAATTCATTTAATGAACAATACAATATAATTCATTTAATGAACAATACTTGATACAATTCATTATTACCCTATGCATGGTCCTATTTTGCCCCCCACCTCGGTCAAACGCTCGGGGTTTTATTAGGGCAGCAATTTTTTCAGTTGGCGAAAAAATTGTCAATCTCACTCAATCGAATGTTGTCGCGTGGCCAATTTCTCGTTCAACTTGTCGTGATGACGAATGGTCAGCTTTGACATGTCTGGTTAGGCATTATTACCCTATGCATGCTCCTATTTTGCCCCCCCACTCGATCGAACGCTCAGGGTCATACCCTGCCAGTGTTGTCCCTTGAGCGCCCTAAGTGCTCAAAATTGTCAAACTTTGATGGACCCTAACTCAGAATCCGTGGCACCTGCGAACAATCTGTTTGAACGTACGGGGCCACGAGAGGGGTCCCTACAAAAGCCTATCTCGGTTTTTCAATTTTCCCTACGGTTTTATTAGGGTAGCAATTTTTCGGTTGGCAAAAAAATCGCCAGTCTCACTCAATCGAATGTTGTCGCGTGACCAATTTCTTGTTCAGCTCATCACGATGACGAACTATCGGCTCTGACATGTCCAGTTAGGCATTATTACCCTATGCATGGTCCTATTTTTCCCCCCCACTCGGTCGAACGCTCGGGGTCATACCCTACCGACATCATCCCTTAAGCGCCCTAAGTGCTCAAAATTGTCAAACTTTGATGGGCCCTAACTTAGAATCCATGGCACCTGTGAACGATCCGTTTGAACCTGCGAGGCCACGAGAGGGGTCCCTACAAAATCCTATCTTGGTTTTTTAATTTGCCCTATAGTTTTATTAGGGCAGCAATTTTTCAGTTGGCAAAAAAATCGTCAGTCTCACTCAATCGAATGTTGTCGCGTGGCCAATTTCTCGTTCATCTCGTCGTGATGACGAACCGTCGGCTTCGACATGTCCAATTAGGCATTATTACCCTATGCATGCTCCTATTTTGCCCCCCCACTCGGTCGAATGCTCAGGGTCATACCCTATCGGCATCGTCCCTTGAGCGCCCTAAGTGCTCAAAATTGTCAAAATTTGACGAGCCCTAACTCGGAATCTGTGGCACCTGCGAATGATCTATTTGAACCTACGGGTCCACGAGAGGGGTCTCTACAAAATCCTATCTTGGTTTTTCAAGTTTCCCTATGGTTTTATTAGGGCAGCAATTTTTCAGTTGGCAAAAAAATCGTCAGTCTCACTCAATCGAATGTTGTCGTGTGGTCAATTTCTCATTCAGCTCGTCGCGATGATGAATCGTCGACTCCAACATGTCCAGTTAGACATTATTACCCTATGCATGCTCCTATTTTACCCCCCCACTCGGTCGAACGCTCAGGGTCATACCCTATCGGCGATGTCCCTTGAGTGCCCTAAGTGCTCAAAATTGTCAAACTTTGACGGGCCCTAACTCGAAATCCATTGCACTTGCGAATGATTTGTTTGAACCTACGGGTCCACAAGAGGGGTCCCTACAAAAGCCTATCTCAGTTTTTCAAGTTGCCCTATGGTTTTATTAGGGCAACAATTTTTCGGTTGGCAAAAAAATCATCAGTCTCACTCAATCGAATGTTGTCGCATGGCCAATTTCTCGTTCAGCTCATCGCGATAACGAACCGTCAGCTCTGACATGTCCAGTTAGGCATTATTACCCTATGCATGCTCCTATTTTGCCCCCCCACCCAGTCGAACGCTTGGGGTCATACCCTACCGATGTTGTCCCTTGAGCGCCCTAAGTGCTCAAAATTGTCAAACTTTGATGGGTCGTAACTCAAAATCCGGGGCACCTGTGAACGATTCATTTGAACCTACGGGGCCATGAGAGGGGTCCCTACAAAATCCTATCTCAGTTTTTCAAGTTGCCCTACGGTTTTATTAGGGCAGCAATTTTTTGGTTGGTGAAAAAATCGTTAGTCTCACTCAATCAAATGTTGTCGCGTGGCCAATTTCTCGTTCTGCTCGTCGCGATGACAAACCGTCAGCTCCGACATGTATAGTTAGGCATTATTACCATATGCATGCTCCTATTTTGCCCCCCCACTCGATCGAACGCTCGGGGTCATACCCTACCGACGTCTTCCCTTGAGCGCCCTAAGTGCTAAAATTATATATAAACGAGCATTACATAGCAGACACATAATGATCATAAATATTTCCATGTATTGTATACACATAATTACCATTACACTTGCATGTGACATCCATGAAGGGATATGCAAACATGATTTTGTTTTTCATTATCAATACAACTACACCAATGTACTCATGTACAGATACATGGACATTATCATCAATATAACTAAACCAATTTGCTCATGGACATTGTATATCATCATAACAATGTTACATCAATTCACATCCATATACAAATACAACATCCCACTTCATCTGCATCAGACATCCTCATGTCCTAAGAGAAAAGCTTACATACAACAATGCTTGCATATAAATGAAGACAAAAATAAGTAACCTTTTTATGCAGAATGAATGTGCTACAAAAAACAAATGATAACACTCAATACAAATTATTTTGGCAAATTATAAATAGATCATTTGAAACATTTTTAAGACGCACAAGATTGTATAATTACGAAACTTACCAGTTTCTCTGTAAAGTATACAAGCATAACTTTGAAGAAAGATGCATGTTGATTAAAGCACTTCTCACTGCATTTCTCTTCATGGTTGAAGATGATGGTAGATATGGTCATTTCTAAATAGCAATACATTCACTTGACTTAATGTTTATGCACAAAATTTTATCTCATTAATGCACAAAGGAATATGTACCATCACCAAGAGAGGGTCTTGTCAACGGCGAATGATCTAGCATGAACCTGTATTTTTAAGAATTGTTAGTCTACACATAAAATGCATGGATAAGCATAAAGGCTTCATGATAATCACTTTAACTGAAATGCATGATAATAAATGAAAAGGTCGGATTACATACCACAAAAATACGTCCCTTCGAATTATATCAATAGAACCCACTATGTTGACACAAAAATCATAATGTGATACTATTGTATATCATCAAAAAAGACCTACATGAGCATAAAGGTTTTGCGATAATTATATCATCAAAAATTGTCAAATAGTGTTCTCTAATAACAAAAATTGTGAAGCTCATCAAATGCATGATAATAAGTCGTGTAGCAAAAATACGTCCCTTCTGATTATATCAAATGTACCCGCTATGTGCATGCAAAGACCGTGTTGCCAAAAAAAAATGTTCATCAATAGACCTGCATTTTCAACACATCCTTAATATACACGTAACAAACTTGATCATTAAGGTTTAATGATCATTGTTTGAAATGAAATGCATGATAAAAAAAATAAGGCACCATTAAAGACCTACTACTCAAGTGTGCATGAAGGGTCATCTCTTTGCTTAAGAGTATCCAGTATTGCTTCATGATCAGTAGTAGTCACTGTCCATAGCTCTTTGGTCTTCAGTTTTTCTTGACACTTCAACAACTTGACATTTGTAGCTATAATAAGGTTTGAATACACTATAATGGTTTTGTGTCTCTCATAGTCTTCAAATGCAAGTATGTCATTCTTTCTAATCATGTATGTTCGCAACCAAGTTCCCACAACAACAACTGAACCTGTAGGATATGTGGGCCCGTCATCATCTATCACTGGTTGTGTTAGCTTTTGTTTTCCATGTACACATTGTGCCAACCAATATTCTGATCTCTCTTCATTCCCTTACGGTGCGACAACTGCAAAAACATGTCCTGGTTGTACAAGATCTGATAGACGATCATACTCAAGTGAACTTTCCATGTCATCGTTTGACAAGGATATTGTTTGAGATAAAGGAGTTAGATAGTGGGGAACCCACGTATCAACCCACTCACTTGACTCACACTGATCCCAATCACACCGAACACAACTCTGACAAAAATAAGCCAACACTCGTGTCCAAATGGTCCATGTACTTGCATCTGAGTTGAGAAATGAATGCATCTTTGAAGAATCTTTAATTGTTTGACAATCAAATCTATCTCCCACTGTTCCCTCCTCAACCAACCAAAAGAATCTGCTCACTGCTGAATCAAGAGTACCTCCATGTTGACAATGTTGAACTACACCAATCAACAATAGAACGTGCATCAGAGAAATTTGCACCTGAATTCCTCAATTGCTCCTTAACTAGAGCTCTCTTCAAACATGCACCTGCTCCATCATACTCTCCCTTCCCATGCCCTGCCTCAAACAAACACCAAATATGAGGTATACGCCTCTCTACATGCATTCTACTCAACCAATAAAACATACGGGCATTCTTGAATTGACCCGTATAGTTATCTGACCATATTATATGTCGGTCAATTGCAATATCTTTCTCATGCAAGAACTCAAAAAAATTCTCGAAAGAATGTTGCACATACTCGGAGGAGTGTGATCTATCATCACTCATATAAAAATGATACTCCCTGATTATCTTCCCGTCCTCTTTTGTACTATCAGGAGCATGTCTATATGTAATGTGAACAAAAATAGCAATCTGGACTAAATTGTAGTACTGAGACTGTACCTCATTCTGTGGTTGCAATGTATAGTTCTCTACAAAATCAACCACCGATACAATAGTACCAATCTTGAAAGAGTTCTTACACATCCTGAATTGTTGATCCAACCACTGAGACCTATGGGTGTGCCTTGCATACTTGTAGAAAAGATTTTCCTTAAAATCCAAAATAAAATCAGCAATATTCATTTCTCTTGAGACTAATTCGCATCTAGAACCTTCACCTCCACTCTTCAAAGTATATTTCACCGTCTCGTATCTTTTTTTCTCAACATAATTCTTTCCAAACTCGTGTTCGCTACCCTCAAGAAAACATGAAACAAACTTTGACAACCCACCACATTCTGAGCACTTTTCATTCAAACAATCATTTCTATAGAAATAGCAGCTATCATCTCTAGGGCATAAAAATAGATCTTGCAAGTCTCTTGATGATCTCGAAAATAGCATTGCACCACACTCCTGCAACATCTCATTAGTATGCATCGTAGAACGAATATGACATAAAATTTTATGGTACATTGAAAACTCCACATGGTACTTGCAACAACAAGTATTGCGAATCTTAAGAGGAACACAATAAAATGGTTTCAAAGATTAAAAGGCCCTTTGTGATATTTGCAAAGTTGGATGTAATTCACAAAAAAAATTGTACAACATTGTCTGGCTTGATTCCAAGAAATGTTTGGGATGCGGTGTGCGGTCTCGATTGCCGATTCCTAATTTCAAAACATCCTTTACATTGGGTGACACTCTAGAACTAGAGTGCCAAAATTGTTGAATCTCCTCCTTCACATTGTCAGTCAACTTTCTATCAACACGTGGAACCCTCCCACCAAATGCCCATGTATCTTGTTGAAGTGGATCATCAAATCTTTGTCTTCGTGTAAGTGCTCTATCCAAAGTTTTATGGTTTATGTTAAAATCAACACAAGTTTGTCTCATTTGATGAGCCTTCCTCAATTGATGGCTTACTAAGGAGGTTGTAATCAATCTTTGAGTGGCTCTCTTATCTCTTTCTTTGGTATTCTTTCCAATAGAATTGAGAGTGTCAAATAGATTTTTCGCAATAATAGAATTTCTCTCCATCTTCTTGTTCATACAAATCTTCAATTTGTTTAGCAATGGTCTCATCTTTATCATCTTTAGCAATTGAACAAAGAGTTGGCATTGCTTGGTCAATGTCTTATTGCTAAAATTTTGGTTGAAAAGTTGTGTAGCCCACAACCGAATGGTTCTTGTTGACCTCTTGCCTTCAAGATTCGCAATAATATTCTCATCGATTTCAAATAACCATTTTGGGGTTCTTGAAGGTCTTGGATTTGGAATTTGTCTTTCATCCATGAGAGGGTCTTCATTTCTAGAGTAATTAGGTGTTACATATGGTTCACTTGGTTGAGCAATTCCACCTTCAATGTTAAAGTTTTCCACATTTTCACCTCCTATGTCAAAATTTTCCACATGTTGAGCATTTTCATTATCACTTTCAACATTTTCACTTTCAAAATCTACATTTTCATTTTCAATAACTTGTGGCACATCTTCAAATTCAATTTCCTCTTCACTTGAAGTAACATTAGCAATATTTAACATACCTTGTCTTCTCCTCCTATGACATTCTCTATCTCTTTCTTTATACACTTCAATTTGGTCATTTGAAAGTTTTCTTTTGCTTTTAGACTTCTGACTACTACTACTCCCCATTTCCCTCCACACATATGCTCCTACATGATTGACAATGTAAGTTTTCACTTTAAGAATCTCCCAAAAGCACAAATTTGTCTCAACTTGTCTGAAAACCCATGATGCTCAACAGAAAACAGAATATACATACTGTGGGCCGTTGGAATCCACAAAATGGCCCACAAGGCTTTTTTTTCTTCTTTTTTGTACAAAAATCGAATATCCAATTTTAATGTATAAATTTGTGGTCCCCAAAAATTTTCTCGTTGCCGCCTTTTATTTACTGAACTGCCACATTAATGGTGATGGCAAAAATCTGATATCGGATTTTATTAGTCATATTTTAGAGAGAGAGAGAGAGAGAGAGAGAGAGAGAGAGATTAGGGGTCACATGGTGTCCTACGACCCCTTAGGACACCATATGACCCCTTAACACACCATATTTGTGTCCACAGGGGTCATATGGTGTCCCATATGACCCCTATGGACACCATATGACCCCTAATGACACCATAGGACCCCTTAAAACGCCAAATCGTGTCATTAGGGGTCATATGGTGTCCTAAGGGGTCGTAGGATACAATATGACCCAATATGGTGTCATTATGGGTCATATGGTATCCTAAGAGGTCATAAGGGTTCGTGGGACACCATATGACCCCTAACAACACAATTTGGTGTCTTAAGGGATCCTATGGTGTCCATAGGGGTCATATGGTGTCCTATGACCCCTTAGGAGACCATATGACCCCTTAAGACACCAAATTGTGTCATTATGGTTCATATGTTGTCCTAAGGGGTCGTAAGACACAATATGACCCCTTAGGACACAATATGACCCAAAGCGACCCAATATGGTGTCATTAGGGGTCATATGGTGTCCTAAGAGGTCATAAGGGTTCATGGGACACCATATGACCCCTTAGCACACCAAATGACCCCTAATGACACAATTTGGTGTCTTAAGGGGTCCTATGGTGTCCATAGGGGTCATATGGTGTCTTGGGACACCATACGACACGTTATGACACCATATTGGGTTGCTTTGGGTCATATTGTGTCCTATGATCCCCTAGGACACCATATGACACCTTACGACACCATATGACACCTTATGACACCATATGGTGTCATAAGGGGTCCTATGGTGTCCATAGGGGTCATATGGTGTCCTATGACCCCTTAGGATACCATATGACCCCTTAAGACACCATATTGTGTCCTAGTGGGTCATATTATGTCATATGACCCCTTTAAGACATCATATGACCCCTTAGGACACCATATGACCCCTAATGACACCATATTGGGTCGCTTTGGGTCATATTGTGTCTTACGACCCCTTAGGACAACATATGACCCATAACGACACAATTTGGTGTCTTAAGGGGTCATATAGTGTCCCATGAACCCTTATGACCTCTTAGGACACCATATGAGCCCTAATGACACCATATTGGGTTGCTTTGGGTCATATTGTGTCCTACAACCCCTTAGGACACCATATGACCCCTAACGACATGATTTGGTGTCTTAAGGGGTCCTACGGTGTCGTTAGGGGTCATATGGTGTCACCATATGACCCCTATGGACACCATATAACCCCTAACGACACTGTAAGACCCCTTAAGACACCAAATCGTGTCGTTAGGGGTCATATGGTGTCCTAAGGGGTCGTAGGACACAATATGACCCCTTAGGACACAATATGACCCAAAGCGACCCAATATGGTGTCATTAGGGGCTCATATGGTGTCCCAAGAGGTCATAAGGGTTCATGGGACACCATATGACCCCTTAGGACACCATATGACCCATAACAACATAATTTGGTGTCTTACGGGGTCCTATGGTGTCTTGGGACACCATACGATATGTTATGACACCATATTGGGTCGCTTTGGGTCATATTGTGTCCTACGACCCCTTAGGACACCATATGACCCCTTATGACACCATATGACCCCTTACAACACCATATGGTGTCATAAGGGGTCCTATGGTGTCCATAGGGGTCATATGGTGTCCTACAATCCATTGGACACCATATTACCCCTTAAGACACCATATTTGGTTGTTATGGGTCATATTGTGTCCTAGTGGGTGATATTGTGTCATATGACCCCTTTAAGACATCATATGACCCCTTAGGATACCATATGACCCCTAATGACACCATATTGGGTCGCTTTGGGTCATATTGTGTCTTACGACCCCTTAGTACAACATATGACCCATAACAACACAATTTTGTGTCTTCAGGGGTCCTATTATGTCTATAGGGGTCATATGGTGTCTTGGGACACCATACGACCCGTTATGACACCATATTGGGTCGCTTTGAGTCATATTATGTCCTAAGGAGTCATATTGCGTCCTACGACCCCTTAGGACACCATATGACCCCTTACAACACCATATGAGCCCTTATGACGCCATATGGTGTCATAAGGGGTCCTATGGTGTCTTAAGTGGTCATATGGTGTCCTACAACCCCTCAGGACACCATATGACCCCTTAAGACACCATATTTGGTTGTTATGGGTCATATTGTGTCCTAGTGGGTCATATTCCCTTTAAGACATCATATGACCCCTTAGGATACCATATGACCCCTAATGACAACATATTGGGCCGCTTTGGGTCATATTGTGTCTTACAACCCTTTAGGACAACATATGACCCATAACAACACAATTTGGTGTCTTAAGGGGTCATATGGTGTCCTAGGACACTATATGACACCTATGGACACCATATGACCCCTAAGGACAACATACGTCCATATGGCCCCTAATGACACCATATGGTGCCATAAGGGGTCGTATGTTGTCCTTAGGGGTCATATGGTGTCCCATGAACCCTTATGACCCCTTAGGACGCCATATGACCCGTTATGACACCATATTGGGTCGCTTTGGGTCCTACGCTCTCTCTCTCTCTCTCTCCCCTAATATCTCTCTATCCCTCTCCCCTAATCTCTCCATCTCTCTCTCTCTCTCTCTCCTAATCTCTCTCTATCCCTCTCCCCTATTCTCTCTCTCTCTCTCTCTCTCTCTCTCTCTCTCTCTCTCTCTCCCCTAATATCTCTCTATCCCTCTCCCCTAATCTCTCTCTCTCTCTCTCTCTCTCCTAATCTCTCTCTATCCCTCTCCCCTATTCTCTCTCTCTCTCTCTCTCTCTCTCTCTCTCTCTCTCAGTCTCTCTCTCTTTCCCTCTCCCTAATATCATATACTAATTTATTTATAAATTAATATATTAATAAACATTAGATTAATTATGGGCAAATCTAGTTAGAGAATTTACTGATTAAAATTGGATGTCCGATTTTTGTAGTCAAATTTTCAAATTTCAAATTTCGGCTCGGGAATGCTTTGGTATTTTGCTTGGAAGTGACAAGCCTGGAAAGTCAACTGAAAAAATGCATTTTTCAGTATTCCTTGGTTTTCCAGACTTTACACTAGTGGCTGACGACTTTTTTTGTAGCCAAAATTGATAAAACGAAAAGGGTTTTTTAAGGACGTTCCCAGCTTTCCAACAATATAAGGCTTGTCTTATTTCGACTTTAATAAATAATTATTATTTATTTTCTAATTGAATTCTGACAATAGTCCTAATTGATATACTGATTGAAAAACACTCATAACTTTCAAACGGTATAACATTTTTTGAATCCGAAACATGCATCACATCCTATGCTTCGTCTACTATAGAGAAAAATTATAAAAAATTAAATTTCATAAGGTTTTGACCAAGTTAAGGTGGTCAAACGTAGGAGTTTCTGAATTTCTGAAAAGCTGTAGTAAAAAATTCATAAATAATTATTTACTTTATAAAAAATAAAAAAAAAATATGTGTCACATCCGGACATGAGTCTAATACTTATATTATAAATATTATAAAAAAAATTATGATTTGATTGTGATTAGGGTGGTCAAGCATACGTCTACTTCTTTTTTTTTTCCTAAAATTTTAGTACCACTGCATTAAAATTTGAAATTTTCATCAAATAGGATTTTTTTTTTTTTCCAAAAAACAACTAGTAGCTTAGAAACTAAATTCAATTTTCTATATATCCTCTTCTTACATATTTTAAAAATAATGTTCACAACTTATTCAAATTTTCATGTCAAGTTGCATAACTCTGATTTTCTGAAATTTCATTGCCACTTAAGGGCCTGTTTTGGCACACCATGATCCTGCACATACTCGTGCAAGAGATGTAATTCTTTTCATGTTTTGACGTACCAGTGTGGCAAGGGTTGTAAGGTTAATGGTAGGATAGGAGAGGCATGACAATGATGATAAGGGAGGATCAAGCCAGATAAGTAAAGTATAAAGGTTGAAAGGGCCACACATAGGGTAGGAGTTAAAGATGTTACTAAGAAGGACATGATCATAGTTAAAGAGAAGTAATGGAGAGAGACATACATTATAGGAATATGGGTTGGATGAGAAGGAGTAGGCATGTAAATTTAGGTGAAGGAAACTGAGAGGTTGGAAAAAAAAAATTGGCTAGAAGAGAGGGTTGAAGGTAATAGAACTAGATCGACTATAAAGGGACATGAGTGTGGATAACATATCCTATACCTCGTAATGTCTATAGCCCCTCAAGACGAGTGATGATGATATTTGTTAAGGAGTAGGTGACATCATTAAGTAGGCTACTTTGAAGGAGATATAAACTTGGTAGTCGATTTCGATTAGTGACAAACTTAGCATCATCTAAGAGGGACTCATTATGAAAGTGATCATCATTGTGAGACATGTAAAGTGTGACAACATGTGGGTTAGATGACAATGAAGGAATGAAGGAAATGTAATGAAAGAAGGAAGAGCAAGGTAAATACATGGATGGTTAAGATGAGGATTCCTATACAAGATAATGCATGAAGAAGGAATAGTGAAACAAAGAAGGATAATAATTTCTATAGAAGAACAATAAAATGATTCATTCTCATATACTATAGGAAATTTGAGTAGACAACTATAGAGTTTTTATTTTTCAGTGAAAATAAAAGACAAAGACAATAGTGTAGAAAATGGGGACTAACCTAATTGTGATATAGCCTATATGCTGTGTCTGTTTATTTTTACTCAAAAAAGAGATTTTTGTTGAATGATGAAAAAAATCAAGAAAAACAAAAAATAAAAGTAGAATTAACTAATTTCGTACAACCTGAGTTGGCCTAGTGGTGGACAACTTGTGCTCTTGAAAGAGAGGTCACAAGTTCAAATCTCAAAGGGGGTAGGGTATGTACATCTTATCGGCTTCAGCCCATTAGTGATAAAAAACAACAAAAACAATTAACTAATTTCCATACACTAGTATGAGAGTTTGTTGTTTAGAGAAAAAAATTTGAGGATGAAGAAAAGAATAAATAATAAAGATTAGGATTCACATCAAATTCATTACAAATATACATAGAAAATAGGTAGCCTACATAATTTGAAAATGTAGGAAAGCCTTTTTCAATTATCTATCTTAAACTTTTAAACTAGCATTCTATCATAAATGAGTTTACTTGAGTTAACACAGACATAAAAAAACTTCTTTATCAATTAAATAATATATATATTTTTCTTAATCTAAATGAAATTCAACTGAGAAATGATAACATAATAAAAAATTGATTATTTAAACTAACAACTAAATGGAGAAATGTTTGAAAGACATATAAAGGGTAATAATAATGAAAGATGGAAAGTAGAAAAACTAGTTGATAGAAAATAATAAAATCTATTGAAAAAACAGAGGTCGTTAATAGGAAGAACAAATTCCAGTTTTAATATAAGAATGTTGGCACACCTGTAGAGTGCGACCATGGTCCATATCCTGGTAACAAATTCCAGTATTAATATAAGAATGTTGGTACACCTGTAGAGTGCAACCATGGTTTATACCCTGTTCCAACAAGTCTTCCATTTTGGCACAGGGTAGGAGGATGTTGGCAAATGTTGTAGACTCTGGCTTTACACTTGCCCATTGATGTTGTAGAGTCTGGCTTTCCACTTGCCCATTGCATTTGCTTGAAAGTTCCTAATGCCTTAATTTGATTTTGTGAATGGTCTGCCATCAGGGCAATGCACGAGAACACGTTTTTTCCAAACATTCTGTTAAACAGTTCTTGTGCCTTTTCTATAATTCCGCACAAGACCACACTTTCTGGAGGCATTTTGTCAAACAATTACCGCCCTGTCCATTCTTCCACATTTTGGAAGCTTGTCTACCAGGGTAATTGCAACTCCAACATTTGAGAAAATTCCTCTGTGCTTTATCATTTGACGGATTCTACCCTATTCCAGAGCTCCCATTTTCGCACAGGCAGCGAGGCTGCTGGCAAAAATTGTGGAGCCGAGCTTTACATCTGCCAATTCCATTTGCTTCAAAGTTCCTAAATCTTTATCAAAAAGTCCATTTTGCGCATATCCTCGAATCATGGCATTGAACCACATATTTTAAGGCATTTGATCAAACAGTTCACGTCGCTTGTCTGTACTTCCACATTTTGCATACATGTCCATCAGATCGTTTCCACATGGCTTCCCGTTTGCTGCAATAACAACATTCCATGAGAGGCTCTCTTTTCTTTTGTGTGATGGAACTCTTCAGTCGAGCAATAACCGTTTCCTGGTGTTACTTGTATACTATTATCTTTCAAATTCTTAGGCATATGCATGTAAAGTGATTGAAAAATTTTGAACAGAAAAATAAAGCACAATATGCCGTCTCAGCTCCTCCAAAACTGCACAACCACTCTAGATACCCAACATTTCGATAGCCATCTTCATATTATCCTGGATATAAATCAGAACCAGCTAGATTTCTACCTCCTCAAAGTAATGCATATCTTCCACCTCCAAGTAATGTGTATCCTCCAACTTCAGCTTATTACCCTCCCACACCTGCTGCATACCCAACCTTCACCTTCACCATACCCTCCTCCACTTGAAAATGGTGAAATTAAAGTGAAATTTTGTAGGTTTGGGTAGCAGCTCGGAGACATTTTCACAAAGCAATTTAGCCATAGTTGATTTGGATTAAGTTCGAGCATGATTTGATGGCTCAAGACAAGGGGGAGTGTTAGAAAACTAAAATTTTGCCCTGAGCCTCCCGTGCATCCACTGACCTGTCGGCAGCAACAGTTGCAAGATTGCATTGGTATTTTCATCCCTTCTCCTTCCCTGACATAGCAGCGGTCGAGTAAACATTTTGCCAATGAAATTAATTTTGGTTGGTATGTTTGAATTTCAAATTTTTCGAGTGGGAATCTTGTGAAGAAACAAAAACAGACAAATAGAGGGAATGTCAAGGACAAGTAGGTCTTGGAAAAGGGAATGTTTTATTGAACAACAATTTTGGGTGTAGGAATATTGCAATAACAGTGAAGTGTTTTGCTGGACCAAATCCACATGGAGGCTATCTAGCACAGCCTTACCAAGGTAATTTTTTCATTGTTGCACTGTACTGTCATTGCTTATGAGGAAAACTTTGAAGGGAAATGGGGTATCCCAAAACAACCATCTATCCAGTATCTATTGTTTCTTCACAAACAGATGACAATATGCTGATACAGAAACATACTATCATGATCAAACACAGTTTATTTCTCACAATTAAAACCTTAAGAGGAAAGTCTATACAATTTTAGATCTTGCTAGATCCAACAGCTTGAGTAGCATGCATACATAAGATTCAACATTACAGAATCAGTACACATAAAGAACAAGACAGAAGATAAAAGAACACACATAATTTATGTGGGGAAAACCCTTTAAAAAAAAAAAACTTACACTCCAAAAACATATAGCCATCGTATTATTCAGCAACATAATACATTTACAATAGGCTCTAAATCCTTACATGAAGATTTACATCCTACTCCATCCTAGAGAAAATCCAGCAGCATAACCCCTACAAAATGAACTCCTCTCTAGTAGGCTCTTCTCACAAACACTTGTATTTATAGAGCTTACAATGAAAAAAGTAACAACTTATCAAGTGCATCCACATTCAATGTATTTTCAATATGAAATATAGAAACTCTTTTTGCGTAACTCTTGCATAGATAATATTTAATACATTCATCGTATTTAATCCTCACAAGGCATCCAAGATTGTTAGTGTAGGTTTTTATATATTTATTTTTCCTACACATTATTAAGCATACTTAGGTTATATCAGGATGGTTTATATGAGGACATGTGGCATAGTCCTACATTTACATGTGTCATTCACACCCACATTTGAGTAGTTGAATGTCACACCCTCTTTTGGACTCATTTGTCACCTCCCCATAACCATTTGCTTGTCCCTACTTGAGTTGGTTTGCCGCATGTTTGACATTTTCCAAGTAGGCACAACTCCCAACTAATTTGGCTGTTTGGGAGTTATTATTCCTCTTGAAATTATGTGCCCACATTTTTTTATATAATCAACACTCCCCTCTCCGTGATGAGCTAATTTGGAGCTAACTCAGATAAGTTCATATCAGCTCATTCAGTAATGGGAGTGTTGATCTATATTGTCTCTTTTGGAGTGATAATATCATCATTCTATTATTGCACCATATTTCAACATTTCATCCTCTCTATTGCTCTCATGTAGAAGGTTGATCTTGGTTTTGCAGGTGATCTTCAGAGATTGAGTCCATCAATAACTCTAACATGGTATCAGAGCTCTCAGATCTGTAAGCCCCTTCTCGAATTTGGGAGAAATTCAACGTTGAGCTTTTTCTAAGTGCATTTTCAGCTGAAAAAGACATCATGATTGAATCCAAAATACTGAGTAGACAAATTTTGATATAAAATACTCTATATTTATGTGAAAGCCAAATTTGAAATAAATTCTACCTCCCTGCCTAGTACGGTATGGATTTGAAATTTTATTTAGAATTTTTTTTTCTTGCATTAAATATATATTTTGTTTATTATTAAAAAAGGAAAGTTTTTAAATTGTATTGAAAAGTTTATTTTAAATTTTTTGAAAATAAAAGGAAAAAATTATATTGAAAGGTACCCAATAGGGTACTCAGCCTCAGTGAGGCCCTTTGTACCCATAGGGTACAGTGCGGTACCCAAAGCCATAAAAGCTCGGGGCTGCCTTTGTCACCTGCAATGGCCTTGAGCCACGAGAAGCCCACGTAGGCTCTTACACCTACGTTGACCCCCTGTAAGGGGCTTGGGTGAGGTTACGACCCCCCACTTAAGTTTTATTTTTTATAAGAAATTCAAAAGAAAAAAAAACGTGCCTCCCTATGATTGTACGACTATCGATCTCCCTCGGCCTTTGTGCCAACTTTGACCCTTCTCAAGTTAATGCCAATTTTGGCAAGCTTGTGAAATTTGGTTCAAATTTAACAAATTTGGCGGTTGTTTCTAAAATTGGTGGAGCCTTTCCCAAGCTCGCGATTGCTTCACATTTAATGGTGGTCCAACCAAATTTGATGGGTTTAGGAGTAGTTTGCTAAAAATAGTGGAGGATTCACTAAATTTGGTGGAGCTACATGTTTTCTAATTGAAGACCCCCCTCCATTGAAGTTTTCCATTTTAAAGCTGAACTTCTAAGGCCTCTAACTCACTCATACGGAGGCCTTTTTCAACACATTTTTTTATATTTGGGGTAGAATTTATCTACCTTCATCGCCGTGTCATCATTTTTTCTTCAAGTGATCCAGATTTTCTAGAAAATCAGGGTTTTCAACAAATATGAAGGACTATCCTAGTTTTTTGTTAACTTCAAAAAGTTATAAGTTTCATATATGACCTTGGATCGATGTGATTCTTATTTTGAAAGTTGATATTTTTACGAGCAATAAATTTTGGTGCCAATTTAAGGTTCTGATTTTGAGATATTTTTGTACTTTTAGTATTTGGATCCAATTTTAGACATTGTAAAACTCTGGAAAAGACACCAGTATTGTAAACACGCTGAGTTATAAAGTGCCATTATCATATTTTTCTGGGGGAGATCATTGATTGAGTAAATTTTTTTTTTTTTTTTTGGGGGGGGGTTATCTTATGTTGTTTTCTTTTGTTGTGTGATAGTACAATGGGGAAAACTCAAATTGAACTCCTAACTCCATATAATTATGAAACATGGAAAAAATCAGTATGAAATTATCTAAGGGAAAAAGGTTGCACTGACTATGTCAAAGAATCTATTCCTACACCTACTGATGCTAATGCTCTTCAAGCATGGGGGATCAATCTTGAGAGAGCTCTTGGTAACATATGCTCACTAGTCTCTTTTGATTTAGAATTTCATCTTGAATCAAGCAAGACACCTAATGAGGCTTGGGAGACTCTTGAAAATTTGTATGGTAAAATTGATAAGATTAGGATTTATGAGATTGATAATGATATGATGAATCTTGATCCAAAAAGTTTCAACAACATCCAAGACTATATCTCCAAGATAAAGCAACTAAGAACACAACAAAGAAATTGCAAGATTACTAAGGAGGATTTACAATTGATTCTAAATGTGTTATCCAAGCTTGGTCCTAAGTATTCTGTGTTTGTTTCTAGCTTTCATACCAACAAGGTTTCTATGGGAACTACATATGTTCAACTCACTTTTGATGCATTTTTAGATCTTCTAATCCAAAAGGAAGCAAAGTTCATTCAAATGGGCATCATCAAGACTTGCAAATCGCAAGTGTTAATTGCTAGTGAAGTTAAGATAAAGAAATAATTAGGGTATCTTGATAAAAAACTGAAGAAGAAAAAGAACAAGCCACAGAAAGAATCTGAGTCCTCTTCTTCAAAAAGGGAATCATCTAAAAAGGAGAAGAACACTCGTGCAAATTACAAGAAATCTGGGCATGATGAACATCAATGTTATTTAAAACAAATTGATGAGTTGAAACATCTTTTGACAAAGAATAAAATCAATTTACCTTCAACAATGTCAAAGGATTCAACATCTTCATCAAATTCAAAGTCAGAGAAACAAAATGGGAAAGCACTTGTTGCAATGACAGATTCTAAGTCATGGAGATGGATCCTTGATTCTGGAGTTTCACATCATATGGCTTCATCACAGAGTATGTTCTCTTTATTTGAAACTTGTCCGTCACCAAACATTCCGATGGCTAACAACACATATGTGTGGTTTGTGGGAAAGGGTCTATTGACTTAGACGAAGGATCATTCAATGATGTCCTTTGTGTGCCCTCATTGTCAACAAATATTCTTTCTATCCATCAAATAACACATGGTAGGGAAGGAAAGAGTTTGAGTTAACTCCAGATTTTGTGATTATTTGGGATTTACATAGCAAAGATATTGTTGCAATTGGGGAGGTAGATCTTCATCAATCTCGAGTATACACCATCTCACATTTTTCCTCTATTGCTCCTTCGACTGACGTACACACTCAGGCATCTAGTGTGGACAATTTTGGGGAGATTCAATATGGTCAAGCGAATCTTTGTATTCTTTCAACTGAGGTTCAAGAGATATGTGTTAATACTTCATCTCTTACATCGACTATTGTCACTAATGATACTGGTACTACTACATTCATGATTCCTATTGATTTAGTGCAACAGGACATTCATTTTCTTCCAAACACAACTACTTGAGATGATAACTTGATAAACATTGTAGGTTTGTTTTGTGAGTCCTATCTTGCAGACTTGGAGGATACTATTGAGTATATACATCTTCTCTTTAATAAAGTTACTTCATCTTCTTTAGATGCTAAGGGGGAACCTTTGAACCCTCTTGTTCTTTACCCACACAATCATTCCTCACAGTTTGACATGACTGTGGCCACTATTGAGCAACATTTGGAAGAGGCACCTTGGTCTTTGGAGGAGATACCTTTGTCTTTGGATTTTGTTATACATCCATCTCGACTAGGTTATGGATTTTCATCTTCTACAGTGTGGCCTAGAACACGATTTGATGGTGATAACTTTGGGCATCAACATGGGGACACGCGAACAAAGTTTAGAGACAACATACATCTTCATCATTCTTCCCACATATTCCTTTCAAGAATGGGAATATTTCCTGCATTCCTCCTTGGTTTTATTTCTTCCTAAGGGAGGAATATTTCTCAACAGTCTTGGACCATCTACAACTTCTTATGTTGAGCATTCACCAACTATGTAGGAGATTCTACATTGATGAATTAGATGGTCTTTCTTCTTTACTCTTGAGGGAGAGTTTTGTCCTACAGGTTTTCTCTTTCTCATCTTTTGAGAAATTTCATCATTGTACATGGGTACCTAACATGGCCTTGTAGTCGGGACCCATATTTGCATCTTTGCATCTTTTCACCCACTTAAGCTATGCTTAAGGGGGGGTGTTAGTTTATGTTTTTTTATATTTATTTTTCCTATACATTAGTAATCATACTTAGGTTATATTAGGATGGTTTATATGAGGACACGTGGCATTGTCCTACATTTACATTTATCATTCACACCCATATTTGGATAGTTGAATGTCACATGCTCTTTTGAACTAATTTGCCACCTCCCCATAACCATTTGTTTGTCCCTACTTGAGCTGGTTTTCCACATGTTTGACATTTTCCAAATAGGCACAACTTCCACCTAATTTAGTTATTTAGGAGTTATTATTCCTCTTAGAATTATGTGCCCACATTTTGCTATATAATCAACACTCTCCTCTCCCTTATGAGCTAATTCAGAGCTAACTGAGATGAGTTCATATAAGCTCAGTTAGTACAAGGAAGTGCTAATTCATATTGTATATTTTGGAGTGTGATAATATCATCATTCTATTATTGCACCACATTTCAACATTTTATCCTCTATTGCTCTCATGTAGAAGGTTGACCTTGAGTTTGCAAGTGATCTAGGGAGATTGAGTCCATCAGTGACTAACAAAGATGACAAAATAAGCCTTTTGCCAAATTAGGACTTTCCAATTTTACTCCAAGCCTATCTGGGTGGAAGATTTGGTCTCGTTGAGAATCTTTCCAAATATGTGCTCAAGGATAAGACAAAGCTACTACCACATGTCACTTGGAAATAACTTTGAGGAGCTCCTCGGAATTTTTGTTCTTCAAAATTCTCTCCTTGTGACAACCATCACAATTTTCTGCTCTCCTCAATGCTAATTGCAACTCAACTTGCCATTAGGTCCTACAATGGAACATAACACTTTGGAAACTTATAATATATAATTAAATGGACCATTTAATTAAATAAATAATTATCCTTGGGAATCCTAAGGTTGAGGCACCTTAATACCATCAATCTGCCACTTGATGAAGACCTTATAGGATTCATTGGAAACACCAAGAATTATGCTACTAAGAGCCACATGATGAAAACACATCATCACTACCATCCATGAAACCACATAGATTTAGACCATGCTCTCATGCTTCACCAAGACACGAAAAACAACATCCAAGATGTCCACCATCTTAGGAAACAACCCCCCTCATCCTCCATTGTGCCACCTATGGAAGAAGGGAACAAGCCAAGGTGAATATACACTAGTCCAAAGAACACAAGCATAAGATCCTACTAATATCAAAGGCTACATGATACAACCACCGTGCTCCACTATGCTCATAAGCTATATAGAAGCATCGACAACATCAACTTCAAATCTCATAACTAGAACACAACTACAAAGTAATCCTCTAGAAAACAAGATAGAACATCAGCTAAAATGACAATCAAACTGACTAATCCCATCTAACTGATAAACCCATGTAATTGAAAATAACACCAACAAAAAGTGTTGATCCATCTAATCACTCATACCTTGAAGGTATCCAACATCAATAAACTCATGCCACTAGCATAACCAAACATAAACTGCAGCAACAAGATCCATGTGCAAACCAGACAATGAAGAAAACATTCAAGAACTCCCATTGCATGGGTAATGATGAATCTGAAAAGATAAGAGGCATGTCAAGTCTACCAATCACAACACATAAAAAGTATAACCATGTCGTACCAAGGAACATCCATAAATATATACAAATCTTGCAATAATATTGTTTCAATAAAAATCTTTCTCTTCAAGTTTCCACATCTCTCCCAAGTTCTCCAAATTCGACTAAAGAAAGAGATACAAGAACCTCCATGTCACCGCCCAATGACCAAGTGACAACACATGACCACAAACTAGTGAGTACTACAACTCAATAAAAAACCTCACATTCAATGTTATGTGAATCTAAACATCTAAAGCATTAAATCTAGCTCCTAGTGACATACATTGTTATCCATCATTAGAGTATGGTCTATTTTTGGTACCAAACATTGATCCATCTGATTTACTAGCCATAACTCTTTTGGAATTTTTTCCACCATTCCTAAGAGGTTTAGAGCAATATTGAGAGGTAGATAATTTTCTAGGCTAGCTCATTCATGCAATAGATGCTTTGTTTTATGTATTTTCTTGCATGCATGTGATCTTTTGTATTTTTATACTTAGCATTCTTTTTTGTTTGTTAATCTCTCTTTGGATGACATTTGTTTCTCTATTGGCACAAGGATACAATGAGACCAAACCTATCATAGCATTCATCTATTCGTATATTTTTTCTTTATATGTTGTATACATGTTATTCAAGTGTGTATGTGCTTTTTTCATAGATGTCGTTTTGTGTTGTCTATTAGGGATGATGCGAAACTTTGAGATCTTTTTGGTCTTTTGTACGTTGATCCAAAAAGACTTTGTTCATCTCATGTTCTCTTCTTCCAATGTGCTTGTAGTTCTACTAGGCGAATGAGGTTGATTTAAAATAATCATACTTGATATACATGATTTATTTGATGTCCATACTAACCATACATAGTGGATCTCATATGTGCTCTTTCTTGTCTTGTTACCATCATCTTTTATTTTCGTATTCTTGGGGAATTTTATTGCTACAATGTTCTTGTCTTTGGATGTATTTATACTACCTTAAATAAATTGCTCTCACTAAGGTATATGCAATTGCTTCAATGTGGGGGAATACACTTTTTTATATTCTACACTTTTTTTAGGCACCACGAGATTGGTTTTTATAGTTTGACCATACAACATGAGGTGTTTGGTGACACTCCAATACTCATTTTTGTAGTATCATATCAATTTTTTTATTGGTTCACATTGTAGCACTTGTTTTGTAGTTTCCTTTTTTAGACTATCTAGCAAATAGAGATTTTTATTTTTAACCTTCGTTAGAATAAGATAACATATAACACACCTTGCTAGACCTATTTAACTCTATTAACATGACTCCTAATATGCATCTCTTATTAGACCTAGATGTCATGTCTCTTCTCTTATAGCTCCTAGTAAGTAATCCTTACTTGGCCTAGGATGCCATACCCTTCTTTACTCTTTCATGCTCCATGTGTATTTGTAGCCCATATTGACTATGTTGCTAATTTAATCTTGATATTGTAGATGGATAATAGGCTAAGTCATAGGGTCTTGGTGTTGTTTTGTCTCTTTAATTTCTTTATGAAAGTATTTTTATGCTCTTCCATGCATTACCAAGAGTAAGAGAATAAGTTCACACTCTCGCTAAAGTGGGGCTAAATATAGTGTCATAAATTGTATGTATATAATTTCACTTTCATTTTAGGCTCAACCTTATGATATTAGTTAATATTTGTTTGTGCCCATCCCATCATCATTTTTGGAAGCTCAATAATCCTCTTCTCTATGACCTTGATTTCAACCAAAAAATCTAGGATTATGGCACCTAGCACAATAGACCTCTTGTGCTATGACACTTGGTGCCATGGTCCAACCATTTTGGTTGCAAATTTGAAATCATAATGGTTTAGATTTTGATTGGTGGGAAACTGCTCCTTGATGTTATCCTTCTTCAAAATTTGAACTCCAAAAGATATAAGTTGTGTATAAATACAACACCCTCCCACATTTGAACATATGTCTCTAAGAAATCACTCTTCAACCACTTTCAATCGAGCATTTAATTAGGGATATTCAAGGTAATTGAGGAGAAGTCTGAAGTTAAGAAATCAAGCATTCAAGTTTAGCAATCATGATTGATTCATGTGTTCCTTCATGAATGAAGACATACATTAACTTCTATCAAGCAACATCAATATTTGTGTGAGGCTTCAAGGTGAGGAGTTTCATATAGAGGCATCATTTTTCAATTCAAGCATTTTCTTTAAGGTTTCTCCTACCAGGGGTAAGCTATCTTTCATCCAACATTGTTGTAGTAGAGATGGAAACACCACTGGGATTGATTTAAAGGAAAGCTCCTATACATAATATTTTCTCCTCTTTACTGTGTGTAGACTAGTGAAATAGCAATAAAAAAAATGCAAAATTGCATAGAGAAGATTGAGACACATAGTTGCAAACTTCAAATAGGTGAAAACCCTAGGCTTGTGCTAATTTATGCACCTGACCAAGCCTTTTTGGCTGAATTTTTGAGGGAGTGTTCTATAAAGCATCTTGATCTAGAATCCATAATTTTAGTGAATGGAAGTACCTTTAGGTCTAGGATTCTTAGCACACTTGATGTGTATTTTTAGGGTCATATTTCAGTGATAGATTCCTCTATGTAACTTATTGCTAGATTTATACTTCTATGTTGTGTTTTTGATATGTATCTATCCATTTATGCTTAATCTTGTCAATTTTTGCACCATTTAACCTAGTTCTTGAATCTTCATATAAAATCATATCCAATCACAAGAAAGGGAATAATTGATCATAATGTTTAGCTCGCCTAGAGGATTGAAGTTGAGCCTTATTGATTGTTCCCCAATGAATGTTTGGAAATGGTGAATGAACATGTCCCTAGTTTGCATTCCTAGGCTAGAGACTCCATTTTTACACCATTTAACAAACAAAAACATTTAACTTTCTACAATTTTGTTTGTGATCACAATATCTTTGGAGGGTTCCCAATGAGAAGTTTTCAATCATCTCTTGGAAACAAGAATAGAAAGGAACTTTGTTGGTAAGTTATCAATCTTGAAATCTATAATTGAAAAGATCATTATTTGTTTCTTCAACCTTGTGTTGAATAAAATATTTTTAATTTTGATATGATGGTTGTCAAAAAATATAAAGTAGTTATCCAGGGTATCTTTCACAATCTTTACCTCTGTACAATAGGCACCAAATAATGGGGTGTTATTTATAAATTTATTGTGAGAGATAGGTTGTACATCTAACAATATTCTAACACCCTTCCACTTTTCATCATGACAAGCCACATGGCTAGTCTATCTTGGATCTACAACTATGATAAAGATATTTGGTCACCCTCATTTGACATAAAACAAACAAGCAATGTCATTGATTAGAATTTGAGAAACATGGAGTTGAAATGCAACAAAAAGTATATTAAATATCTCCTTTGCAAAACGTAAACTTCACCGATACGTTTATTAGACACCACCAATCCACTATATCACAGGCCTTGCTAATATCCAATTTGCCCAACATTATTAAATGTTGTTGATAATGATTGTGTGTATTGCTTCATGGAAAACAATTATTTAATTATATTACTTTGCATGAAAAAAACCACTTTATTCTTCTAGAATTATATCAAGAAGAACAAACACGATTCTAATAGACATAACTTTGGAGATGATTTTGTAAATGGTGTTGCATTCCTCATGAATCTCCTCCAAGAGTAAGCTATTTTTACTTTCTCCAGTTCTATGTCTAAAATTACAATAATATTTGGTGCAGAGAGGCGGCCATTCGATTTCTATTTGTTGCTTCCAAGTGCCTTCAGTTGTTATCAGATCGTGAATAGAAGTGGGGTGCGGTTGCAATAGGGTGAGGGATTGGGAAGATCAATAAAGACACAAATTATGATGTAGATCCTTCTTTCGAAGATCTCATTACTTTCCTCCACCATCAAGAACAAGCCAATTGAGAGGGTCTCTATACTCCAGCACATTGAGGGAAGGTTGTTTAATCTAATCCACATTACGTTGTAAGGAATAACATGTTTAATTGGACCAATGTTAGACTCGCAATCATGGAGATAACATGTTGACACTACTTTATGAAGATAAACATGTTTAAACTACTTAATGTTGTGTGGGTTTGAGTCGTCTTTTTTTTTTTTTTGTCATCTTTGGTCTAGACTCAATCTCACTTAATCTTTGAAAATGTACCTTGGTATCATTGCCCTATTTATAAATGATATATATTTTTAAATTAATAAGAAAAAAATTAGGACTTATTCATTAAAAAATTTACCTTCGAATTGCAGGCATGTATCAAACCCATATAGAAGGTACGTTTCACCACATATCAAAATGATTTGATAGTTTAACAATTCAACGAACTAAACGTACGGTAACCAGCCCTGCTATCTAGTTCTCTGAATACAAGGAGCACTTGTAATCAAAAGCCTCTTGCAAATCTACAAATAAAATGCCACTTTTCTCAGTAAAAATCAAAGACCATGACGAAACCGATCACCCGACAAGCCTCTTAGAAGTCCACCCATATGATTCAGATCGACCATATGTAGGGACCTGCTTCCTGAGCCGTTGGACGACCGACTAGTTGAGCACACAATTCCATCAACTGTTGATGTGTCGATGAGGTAAAGCTTACCTTTTCGATATACCCACTACTTGTTTCATATGCAGTCTGGCATTGGGATCGGGATGAGAACACAACAATCCCACTTTCAAAAGCCGTTCCATTTCCTCAGTATTGGAATTTCCATCAAGTTTCTCATTTGCTGCGACAAGAGTCCTGCTCTGTCAATACAAAGTGCCAAACCCACTCAGCAACTCTGTTATTGAACAATATAGGGCAAATCTTTTTTTAATTTTTTGGTGAAGAGCATATGTTCCCGTTTATTTTTTAAAAATTGGAGGATTATATCATTCATAAGAGTTGGAATCTTAGGTTGAAACCTTTTAAAAGTTGTTCTAACTTCTAAGTACAATTTTGACCTAAACTTAAAAAAAAAAATCCTTAATGACACATCAAAATCATCCAACATTAATAGAAGGCCAAAGACTTATTAACATTCTCATTTCTTTCAAATAGATCTTAAATTACATAGATCCATTAACCTTCTTAACATGAAGAAGCTATTGCATTTAAGATCTTTTTCCCAAATGTCAAGAAACAAAATTTTCTTCAAGACCATTTATCTAGGACAGAAATCCTCCTATCTAAACAAATAAAAATACATTTGGGATCTCTTAGCTACGACATAAAGTTTTCTGTGTTAAGAAATCAAATTTCCACTTGAGATCCTTATCAAACGCTTTAGTGTGGTAACATTAACAAACAAAAATTGTTAAAACGTTTCTGTATCACTCGTTTATTTCACATGAGATAGCAAACGACTTTGCAACGAAGAGAAACCAAAACCTTGATATTCTTCAATTTAAGTCAAGAGCCCATAAATTCTTAACTCTCACATGAGATACCAAACGATTTAGCAACGAAGAGAAACCAAAACCTTGATATTCTTCAATTTAAGTCAAGAACACATAAGTTCTTAACCCTGCAACACCCTCTAACAAGAAAAGCATTCGGCCTGCGTTTGCCCAGATACCCAACATCAATTTTAAATTTTTTATTTCATCTGAAATCTAAATAAAGATATACAGAAGCAAGCCGATCAAAAAAAGTTGGGTGAATTTGTTGTGGAATAACAGAGGATCTGCCCTATTAATATAGTAGTAAGGGTAGTTATAACCACTAGGAGGAGGGTTGCAATCTATCTGAGGTGTTGAAGGTGAGGTTTTGGTGGCACTAGGCGGCGAAGGCGAAGTAGTGGCAGCGGGAGAAGAAGGTGAGGTGGGTGTAGAGGGAGTAACAGTTGCAGGTGAAACAGTGATGGCCAATTTCATGCCTCCTGAACAGTGGCCGGGCGTCCCACAAATGAACCATCTCCCACCTGTCTTGTCCATTGTCACGCTCGTTGGGCTGCCTGATTCAACCTTCAGTGGGTTTGATGTACTACAAGAATCATACGCACTCTTGCTCACCTCCACAACACTATGAAGTGATGAATAAACGAAAGCTGCAAAATTACCCATCAATGTCAAATTGTAATAAACGTAAGAAAACCCTAAAACTGCATGGAAATGGAAAACTTAAAAGATTTGATGGAAATTAGAACCATGAACCGATGAATAAACGAATGCTGTAAAATTACCCATCAATGTCAAATTGTAGTAAACTTAAGGAAACCCTAAATCTGAATGGAAAAGTAAAAATTTAAGGGTTTGATGAAAATCAATACTCGAATTGTATATACATACTCAATTGGTCCCCCACGGCGAATGTTTTACCCGTAGCCCAAGTAGAATAGTCTACTCCTAAATTCCACTGGCTGGTGTCGCCTACTGTGTAGGTGGTTGCCCTAGCGTAGGGCAAAAGAAGTGCCAACGCCATGAACGCCCTAATCTGCAACATAATGCTACCCATCTCCACAGGCAAAATTCTACGCAAGTCAACTGTGTACTCTGAATGCCTTCTATTCTGAGACATTTGTACCATAATATCGATATAATGGATGAACTTGTAGCTCTTGCAGGATAAATATTGAGTGTTGATAATAAGTGGGAGTGCTTGTTATAAAAAGAATTTAGAAAGAGCTCATGTAAAATATTATTAGGTTGATGATGTTAAGCTGATGTTTAGGATAAAGACAGCTCCGCTTAAAAGATTTAAATATATGAAACAAATTTCAATCAGTGGAAAGTAGAGGACGTAAATCGGACCTGCTACCAACCCATTTGTCACTTCATATACACCTAAAACTGTTAAATATTCGTTCTATATTAAAAAAGCACAAATTTCGACCGCGAAGAGAAAGAATACAGGCCTATCTGGTGCAACCAACCCATCTGTCACTTTACATACCTAAAATGATAAATATTCTCAAGATTTTGAAATTGATCCTTTCTAGTACTTCAACTCAACAATAATTTCCATATCAGAACAAAACAAAGTCCTTTTCTTTAATTCAACTCCATCATAATTGACATAGCAGAAAAAATAAAATACCAAACTCAAGCAATCATCATTTCTGTACTTTTTAAATGCATTGCAGGCTTCACTATTTTTCTGTCTTCTTCTCATATAAAAATCAGCGACGAGGTAGGTGGTATATAGAGAATTACAATCTTAATTTTTTTATTATAAAAAACTCTTCAATATGTCTTGCTAGGCGAATTTTAAATTCATGATCAGCATCATTTATCCATTTTAAAAATCAAATAGTTTGTTTAAAAATTTCTAGATACCTATGATTTTTCTTTGGCTATTACATTGCCATATCTTGTTGGAAATTGTCTTTTTCACAGTTGTATTTTTGCTTGTCTTGTCCTTTGATTTTCCTGCCTCTCACATTAAGAACATTAACAGATTCTCTGTAGAAAAAATCTTTCATTTCAACAATTAAAATATTAGGGTTAATGATGCATGCAGACGAAACATATGGAATTCAACGTAGTATAATATTATCAATGTACCAAACCCAAATGGCATGTATCTGTGTTATAATGGCGGCCTCGGGAAAAATGTGGGACTAGTTGACGCGTGGTGAGCTAAGTTGTTGTGAAGCTCAATCAAGCATGCATGAGGCAGCCCAATGACCTTGACACATTCGACAAGATGGGTAGATGGGGCTTCATTTTCTTTCCTGCGAGAAAGAAGTTTTAGCTGCTGCTGCTTTTCTTGTCGGCAAACCATACTTGGAGCACATGAATAATAATAACTAGCAATTGCACCAGTGTGATGGTTATCTCGACAGGATAAAATGCAATAATATTATGAGTAGAAAGTTATTTATTTATCTATTGTTGCCCATGGATAGTGGTTTTTTTGGTTGATATTAATTTTTAAAAAATTATTAGAATATTATTTGTAATTAATATTTTTAATATAATTTTTTTTAAATATATAACATTGTAGTGATTTATTTTTTAGATAGTAGTGAGTGGTTTCAAAAACTAATCCAACTTATTAGAGTGCATTAGAAGATTTCTATAGCTTATTTCATTTTCAAGCTCTTAACATACAATTAATTTTATTTATGAAAAAATTAGTAATTCTGATTTTATCTACAATTATTTGATTTAAAAATGAAGAGAAAACATAATGTCCTATTCATGAAATGTAAATCTTTGATGAATTTTAGTCACACATGTTCTAGAGAATGTTTCACACATTTATATGCTCATACATTTGTTGTAGAAGCTTCCTTGACATTTCTTTACTACTTGCATTTCATTCATGCAATACATCAATTTCATAAAGAGAGATTTGAAAATATGAAGAATGATACTTATAGTTGTCAACCCCTTCCATGTCACTTTCACTCATCCTCTTTTACTATTTTCATATTTAATCACTTCATGTTTCTCTCTTTTGAATAGCTACATACATATGTACATATGTATGTATGTATGTATGTATGTATGTATGTATGCATATGTATATGTATATGTATATGTATATGTATATGTATATGTAATAAGAAACAATAATTATTCTTTCCTTTGTACTCCCTTACATCGGTTAATGAACACAAATAGGTGGATAGAAGAATGGGTAGCATGTAGAGAAGAAAAAAGAAAATATATGGAGAGCAAAGGGAAACAAGAGAAGAGGAAGAGGACATCAAAATAGCAGCACGTGAATGGGATCAAGAAGGAAGGGAAGCATCAAGAATTTGTATTTGTCTACAAAAGGAGTTGGTATGTGGTCTACAACTTTCCTTTTTGATTCCTTTTTTCATTTGAAAATGGTTACAATAATGCTTTATAAAAGTGTTATTTCTTTTAAACAGATTCAAGAAAGCATGTTGAATAAATTAGTTAAATAATCCTTACTATTTTTATGAGAATTCATTTTCCTTGAGTGATATAAAACCCTTGACAATTTTATGAAGCAGAATTGAGTATTCGAGGACTTCTCTACTTTTATATATTAGCCAAATGGGCTCTTTGTTATTCACCTTTGGTTAAGTATTGATTTCAAAATATTAAACCCTGATGTTAGGGTCAAATAACATGATACCTTGAAATAAGGAATATCATGGAAGGGAATAGATGCTCAAACCCCATAACTGTTTTGAGCAAACTATATAATTTTAGCTAGCAACAAACCCAAGAATTCTTAACTATTATTATGTCATTTTTGTACTTTTGGCTAAATGTTGTATTGGAAACATATTATCTCTAGCTCATACATATGTATTAGGCTATGATATAAAATTATCATTGAGTATTTGACTTGTGATATTACTACTATATGCCAATCTCATGACCTCCCATCTTTCTTTAGACTAAAAATTCAATGTCAAACTATTTAACCTTGCCCCTATTACGATCGATAAGGTAATGACTTAAATTTTTTGGCCTTGTCAAATCTATAAGAATAGAGATAACTATTAAAAGTTCCAAGCCTTAATATTAAGCAAGTAGTGATGATGGTGTTAGGGTGAAGCATTATCTTCATTTTTCCTATAGTAGTGTAAGCTTATCTCTATGATAAGCATACCACACTACTTAATAATAATTTTTAATTTTTTTGAGTTTTAATTACCAATTGGCTTTCTTTTATGTCTAAAATAAGAGATCTTGACCCTTGAAATAGTTAGATTATTTTGTTATCACTGTTGTACATATGACCATTTTGAGTTTTGAACATAACCCATAATAGGTTTGTTAACTATGATGAAGAAGATGATAATACTCTCAACCCTACAAGTAGTTGGGAGAATTGTTTCACTTTGACATATATAAATTTTGTTTTATTTAAAGATTCTCTATTTTCTTATTAATATATATTTGATCATATTAATGTAGCTGAGATTTATATCTAAAAAATTTGTTTGTCATCCATAATTAAAGATAGTGATATGATAATCATAAAACATAAATTCTCAAATTAGACATGACAATATGATTATTGAGTATATATAAGTATGATTCTTTCTATTTGAAATATAGAAGGATTTTTTCTTAATTGCACATGGTTATATATGTGTGTATTTATCTATGCATGCATGCATGCATGCATGCATGTATGTATGTATGTATGTATGCATGTATGTATGTATGTATGTATGTATGTATGTATGTATGTATGTATGTATGTATGTATGTATTCATGCATATAAATATTTTAGCATGTGAATACATATTAGAATCAATTGATCATGTTATCTAGAATGAGGTTATGATTAAAATTTTTGTTTCTTTATTTCTATTTGATATTGTATGACATAAGAGAATTGTTGATTATAGTATATTTTGCACATAAAATTAATATGTAATTACATGTAGTTATATATACTTATACATATATTAAAATATTATAGTAACTAAACATATTTAATTAATTTTAAAATATAAATATTAGATACTTTGTAGGAAGTTAGTTGTGATAAATTAGTTGTTGCTATCTAGTATGAGCAAGAGGTGTGTAAGAATTATAATAATCATGTTTTGCATGAATTTTATTGATAAATATTAGGCCAAAGTAATGAAAAAACATTACTTGCATTGTTAGTACACCATGTCTAAAGATAAAAATTAATCAGATATGTTATGTTGCGTAGCTAGAGAATGTTTACAGGTTGCATGCTAGACTATCTAGATTAGCACACAACAATTCTTCATAGATGACTTGATGACCTTGGAGTTTCCCTAGATTTGCTACTCTCATGAAGGTAATACTACTTCTAGTTGAAAGATGTGTTTGGAATTGATGGCCTATGGTTAGAGGAAAGTACTCTACTGATGCTCTCCCTCTTGTAATTTTATGCAAAGGAATTTAATTATTAGAGACAAAGGATATGATTTCACATGGATTGTATTATTTTTTTAACTTGGCATTTTAATATTAAATTCAAAACATTGTATTGTGCTATTATTGAGATATGGATTTTCTTGTCTAGATGAGGCATGGAATATATTAGAACCATTGATTTTGTATAATACTCTATAGGTCATTATGATGTACCTAGTGAAAAATGATTTATTAATATGTTATTTATATATTAGCAAAAAATAGAAGTTAAAAGATTTATTTGCTTATGTTTTGAGAAGAATTTTTCCTTCATTTTAATATTATTAAAAAAAAATACTAATTGCAATTAGAAAAGAAGATAATGGTGTTTGATTAATTATCTAGTTGGGTTTGTTTTTTATTTAGGTAAAAAATAGGTTTTGAAGGAACCTAAAACCCTGCTAACAAAACACTATCCTTAACTAAGTATTGGAAAAATAACAACCAAACTACAACAAAAAAAAACTAATAGAACATAGCAAAAAACTACAGCAGATGCATCAAGGCCTCTGTGGACTCAACCTTCATCTAGGAAGTGTCCAACACCATCATTTTTGATGTTCTAAGAAGAAATAACAATAGCCAATCCTTTGTTTCTATCTTTCTCAGAGCCTATGTGAAAAACCTCTTCGAAGAATTGAAAAGGAAATAAGGAAAATAATACCTACACAATGTTCACAATAAAGATCCAGTCTTTTTTATACTTAATGCCAGTCACCATTAAATATACCATCTAGGATTTTGTGGATGCCTTCTCTCCAACTCTATTATTTTTTATACAATATTGGGAAGGTAATCATTCATTTGGCACCTAGGCACATTGTCATTTTGGACTCCCAAATTAACAAAGTAATATGTTATAGCATTACCCTCTGTTAGAGTATTTGGGTATTTACTTGATTAATTAAACATTATTTGTTTAATTATTTAAGTTCCCTTTATCTCTTTTACACTTAAGCTAACTTTAAGTGCATATAATTAATTATTTTAATTAATTATTATGTGCAAACCTAGGTTTTCCCTTTTAGGGTTTCTTGACCTATTAAAGGTTGAGTTCATTCTTTTCATTGTGAGAATCACATTACATATTTTTGTGAATATTGAGCTCTCCCTTTTTGAATATACTCTCTGTGTATTTGTTTTTTTGTATTTGCTTCCTTGTTTCTCCTTGTAACAGGTTTTTCAGCTTGTAGAGATTATTTGGGCTCCTGTGGTGTTGTATTTATCAACTCCTATATGGTATTAGAGCATAGATCTGTAGCTACCTGTTCCTATTTTTGAGATTTTTGGCTTTGGAAGCAGATTTGGGGTTTCAGAAAGTTTTTTATGCACCTAGGGTTTGAAATTATTTTTTGAGCACTTTGGGCCTAAACAAACCTCACCATCATGCTCAGAAGGCCCAAAAACCCATATGGTCATATAAAATACGACCTATTTTGGTTCATGAGCCTTTGCGAGTATTTTTTCTCCATATCCAGGTTGTACGACCTTGACACATAGTTCGAGAAAAAAATTTAAAAAAAAATTTATTTTGCCTTTTTACGGCATGCAGGCCGAATTTTTTCTTTTTAATCAATTTTTTTTTTTTTCAAAAAAGGCAAAAAAAGAAAAAAGGGTTTTGTTTCTTTTTAAGAATTTTTTTTTTTTTTTTGGAAATAGGTTTTTTGGGGTCCCCACGATACGCAGGGTACCGTGGGGCTCCTGCCTTGTTGCAGGCCCTGCACACGTTGGTACGGAGCTGTCACCATCTATTCGGGCCCCACAGCACCTTCCTTCAGCCCCGGCTTCCGTTCCCGCCGGTTGTTCTTCCCCGCCCTCCTGCTGGCTCCCGGCCCCCGCTGGCTCCTCCCTGCGACTGCCGCTGCTTGGCTGCCCCTGCCGGCTCTGCCCTGCGCTCGCCGCCCGCCATTGCTCCGGGCTGCCGCTGCAGCCCTTGACCTCGCTGGCCTCCCTGCAGCCGCCGTCGCCCGGCCGAGGCCCACTGCTTCCCTGCAGCCCCGAGCGCTGTGCTTGCTCCCCGCTCGGCCCTTGCCGCCGCCACTGCCGGTAACCGTCACGCCGCCACCACTGGGAACTACTATGCTACTCCAGTCCTATAGCTGCCTCCGCCCAGCCATCGGGGAGCCACCCGTCTGGCACCGGAGCGCCGCTCCCTGGCCACCGGAGCACCGCCCAGCCACCAGATTTCTTTCTTTTGTCTCTTTTAGGGGGGATTTGGTTTTTTGGCTCTATCTTGGGCATACGGAGCCTTTTTTTCAAAAATGAATAGGCGTCATAAAGCTAGTTCCGAGGCAGACCTCATAGTGTTGGTATTTTTTTCCAATTTTTCTATTTGACTGTGTTTTTTTCCAGTCAAAGTGAAGTCTAGTTTTGGCACTCCGGGAGCCATAAAATGAGCATCCGACCTCCGTTTTTCGAAAATTTTATATTTTCAGAAAGCATGTGCTGTGTACCTTCTAGCCATCTAATTTTTATTTCTAGATTCTTCTCCATGCATATTTTATTCAATTTTTTCTTTTCAGCACTCTAGTGGATATTGTGGTTGTTTCAGGTCCTAGGATCTCTTCTTTGAGTAGGATGTCTCTATTTTGGTTCACATTTCTATTTTCTAGTCTTCTTATCATTGTAGCTTATATTTAGGCAAACACACTGAGATAAAGTGCCATCATGCATTGTTTACTTGGAATCTTGCATATTTGGTGTTTTGTTGTACATGCACTATTGATCAAGTGCCATTAGGAGGTTTATGTTTGCCTATTGTTTGCCATCTTCCTTTGTCCAGTGAGTGTTCCTTCCATGACATTTGCCTCATAATGATGTGTCTCAGCACCTTTGATGTTCTTGGTTCTTCATCATGCAGTTTTTTTTGGCTGTCCTTTTCAGTGTTCTTGTCCCTCTCCCACTTCCGCATTATGGGGAGGTTTATCTTGTTGGTTCTACTGCTTCCGTGGTTTGATTGATCAGATCTTTAGGGTTTGGTTTCTCATGCCATCTGTATCTTCGATTTCAGTTGTTTTTGCCTTGTTTGCCTTCTGATTCGAGTAGTGTCATTTGAGGGCACTCATATAGATTATAGTCTTCTCTACCTGGTCTTGTTCTATTTCAGTGGAGGTTCTCCAGATCAGCAGTTATTCTTCGCCAGAGTTTGCAGGTTCTTCATGCTTCAGTGGTGTTCTTTTCCATCTCTTTTTGGAGTAGAGTTTTGTTCCCATGTGGTTTTCTCTATTTCTCTAGTTCATAGAGATTTCATTGTATTTGGGTACCTGATCAGGCCTTGTTGTCGGGACCCATCTTTGTTGCTTTCAGTAGCTGTTCTAGGTTTTAGCTTCTCCATAAGTCTACCTTAAGGGGGGGTGTTAGAGTATTTGGGTATTTACTTGATTAATTAAACATTATTTGTTTAATTATTTAAGTTCCCTTTATCTCTTTTACACTTAAGCTAACTTTAGGTGCATATAATTAATTATTAATTAATTATTATGTGCAAACCTAGATTTTCCCTTTTAGGGTTTCTTGACCTATTAAAGGTTGAATTCATTCTTTTCATTGTAAGAATCACATTACATATTTTTGTGAATATTGAGCTCTCCCTTTTTGAATATATTCTCTGTGTATTTGTTTTTCTGTATTTACTTCCTTGCTTCTCCTTGTAACAGGTTTTTCAGCTTGCAGAGATTATTTGGGCTCCTGTGGTGTTGTATTTCTCAACTCCTATACCCTCAAGATACATATGGAACATCTTGTATTCTTCAAAGTATTCAATGATCTTTTTGGAGCCTTTAATCCATGTTTTAATTGACCAAGAGGGGATTTGAGTACCTAATAAGCATTGGATGATATTGGTTGATTCCCCCTCAACCCAAACCTTGGTGAAGTTCATATGTGTTTCCAAGCATATGCCATGGTAGGCAGACACAACTTTAGTGGTGTGGCTAGTCTGGCTCCCCAAGGGGAGTGCCATCACTGCTAAGATCCCACCATAATCATTTTTCAATACTCCTCCACACCCAGTCAGCCTAGAATTTCCTTTAACGACCCCATCAAAATTAACTTTGACCCATCCCAAGTGTGGGTATTCCCACACAATATTATGTCTTTTCTTTTGGGGGGCTTGATTGGGATGGAGATACCAATACCAAGGTTTCATAATTGCGAAATATAAGTCCCCATCAGAAATAACACACATTGCATAGGATTTGCACTTAGAAATTAAAAAATGAAGAGTTTCTAGAATTACCCTCTTACATCTAGAAAACACCACAAAAGGAGGAGATAAATCATCATGGAATACCCTATTGGTCCTTTCTTTATAGATGAACCAAACAATATGAGGAAGAGATAATGACCATAGTAGTGATAACATAGAATTGGAGGAAGGGGAGACCCATTGAGTGGAAAGTTGAAGGAGAGAGGAAGAAAAACCCAATCAACTCCCCAAAGATTTAGAAAGAAACCCAACACCTCACGAGAAACAGGAAAGTCAATAAAAAGATGAACTGCACTCTTAGAATCTTCATAACACAATGGCCATCTACTAATAATATAGAAGCCTCTTTTACAAAGATTATCTAGAGAGAATTTTGTTGTAAGGGGAAATCCAAAAGAACATGTTGTCTTTAGAATCAACTTCAGGTTTTAAGAACGTGCTCAATAGGAAGAAGGTTGGGGGTAGCTATGAAGAGAGTTCACAAAGGAAGATACTGAATAGTTTCTATAGGAAGTAAGAGCCCATGCCCGAGAATCATGACCATCTGATAAAATGATATAATTAAGCATAACTTGCAACTGAGTAAGGTTCTTGGTAATATTAGTCAGACATTTTCGTTCACCCTACTGAACATAGTTAGCCACAGTGACACCAAATTTGTTAACACAATCATCCTTATACTATCCAAAGATTGGAGAGTAGGACAAGGGAGTGTGCCCTATCCAACAACCATCCAATAAATGAATCATCCTGCCCAATCCTACAATCCATCTAAGACCTCTTTCTAACAAAAAATTAGAGTAATGAACACTTTTCTAGAGGGAAAAACCTCCAGGGATATCCTAAGAGTGGATAAAATCAGATAGAGAGCGAGTATTATTGAGATATTTACTATGTCATATCGAGGTCCACTCACCATTAGAATTGAACATCCTCCACACTTTCTTAGGAAGTAGAGAAGGATTGAAATCCTTAATTCTCCTTAATTTTAAGCCTCCTTCCTTTATTAGTTTACAAACAGAGTCCTAAGACATAAAAGAGATCCTTTTCTTCTATTCTATTCTAGACCATATAAAGCATTTTGAATTCTCTCTATATCCTTCACAAATTTGGAAAGGGATCTTAAACAAGCTCATAGCATACACAAGAAGATTTGAACGGAGGTTTTCAATAATTGCACCTTTCCCACTTGACACAACAAAGCACCCTTCCATTCGGTAAGTTTGGAATTGAATTTGTCAATGAGTTTCAACTAAAATACAAGGGTAAGCCAAGGTAAGTAAAAAGGAGAGACTCAATGTTATAACCCAAAATACGAGCAATCCTTTGTTGTCTCCTATTTGGGGTGTTGAAAAAGAATATGAAACTCTTATTCAAATTAATCCTCTTCCCCAAATCCCCTTCATAAATAGATAGATCCTGTTTCAAATTCTTTGCTTCAAGAATAGAGAACTCCTCAATCACCATTGTGTCATGCATAAATTATTGATGGGAGAAAACTTGATCACTAGATTAAGATCTTAGACCTTTAAGAGTATCCCCACTGACCATATGCTAGAGAAGTCTTCTCAAGATATTAGCCATAATGATAAATAGTAGAGGGGACATAGGATATCCTTTTCTAAGCCCTCTAGAGCAATAGAAAAAAAGGAGGGGGAACCATTCACAATAATAGAGGTTCTAGTAGTAGACACTAGCTCCCAAATCATTTCTATGAATTTTGCAAAAAAACCAAAGGCCTTGAGGAATTTTAATAAAAAAATCCAACTTACTCTATCATAAGCTTTCATAAGATCCAGTTTAAGCAAGAAGCCCTATTTTTTTGTTCATATACAAGGAATGAATATTTTCATGAATAGTAATAATAGAATCCAAGATCTAACAACCTAGAATGAAACAATTTTGCTAATAAAAAATGAGCATTAGTAAAATAGATTGAATTCTGATGACCAAAACTTTGGAAATGATCTTGTAGAAAGAGTTGCATAAGCTGATTGGTCTAAAGTTACCAAAGGAGTTCACACTTGAAAATTTTGGAATCAAGACCAGGAAGGTCAAGTTTAACTCTTTGAGGATCTTTTTGCAACCAAAAAATTCTTTGACATCATTACTAACATTGTTAGATATGAGATCCCAAAAAGATTGGAAGAAAAACATTAAGAAGCCATCAGGGCCAACCACCTTGATTCTCTCAAAAGAAAAAGATAGCAGATTTAATTTTATCCCTAGAAGGAATAATAATCATTCGTTTATTAATATCCTCATTAATGATAGAAGAAATAATACCGAGAAGCCCCTTTTGGCACCCATTATCCAAAGGACCATCTTCAGTGAAAAGATCCGAGAAGTAGTTAACTGCTTCTTTTATTATCTCCTATTATTTATCAATTTTAGTTCGATTCTTAAATATATGATCAACCTATTTGAAGCTCTATTCTTTAAAGTAGAGATGTGGAAGTACTAAGTGTTTTTATCTCCACTGGCAAGCCAAATCACCCTGGATCTTTTCTTCCAGAATTCCTCTTCCTTAGAAGTAATGTCATGAAGTTGGGTCAAAATACTATTCTCTTGAGCTAGATAATCATTACAGTAGCATTTAGCCTAGCATTTGGACTGAATGTCCTTCAATTGAAGTTGAATACTAGAATTCATAGTGAAAATGTGACCAAACAATTTTTTGTTCCATTGTATTTACTTTGGCTTTAGTATGGGCCAACTTCTTAGCAACCTTGAACATTTTTGTTCATTGAATATGAACATTACACCATTTAAAAGTTTTATCCCTAAGTTGGGAATGTTGAAGCCACATTTTTTCTAACTGGAAAGGGATGTTTTTCTAGGTAGAGTTAGCTTCTGTTGATAGACTTATGGGAAAATGGTCAAACCCAATTCTAGAGAGTGTCAATAAGGAACAAGTATATTCTAAGAACCAATTTGAAGAGATAAGAGACATGTCCAATTTTACTTGGATAAGGTCATTACCAATGTGCATATTAGACCAATTTTATGCAACTCCAACAAGGTCTAGATCATGCATTGCATGATTATAAATGAAGTCCATAAGATCTGATATACTGTCTTAAGAAGTCATAGTACCACCAAAAATTTTCTCCTCTTTTAGGGGAATATTGAAATCCCCCATGACCAGTGAGTTCTCATTAAGATATTGAGCCCTAAAATTTTGCAAGGCAAACCAAAAATTCCTTTTAGAAACCTTATTATTAGGAGCATAAATATTGGAGAGAATCCATGCAAAACCATCCCAAATATGAGTAAAATTGGTTGTAACATGGTTAGGATCTTCCTACAACCCCAAGGCCGAGATAAGCTTTTGGTTCCAAATAGTGGTAACTCCACTAGAGGTCTCTATTGTACTATTGCACTGAATAGTATTATTCTTGAAAAATCTAAGTTTGAACATCTTATCTTTTTGCATCTTAGTCTCTTGAATTAACAAGATGTTAGGTTTATGATCTATAGCAGTATTAGCTAGAAAATTGTGTTAGTGAGAGTTATTTAACCATCTAATATTATAGGAAATAACCTTAATTTTTTGAGGTGTGTGCTTGACAAGCACATCTTTGTTAAGGTATTTTGAACCCCATCCATAATACCTTGAAGGCTTTCTTTATTTTAGAACCACTTGGAAGGTTTCCTTCCAATAATTTTAGATGAACAACAATCTGATTTGAGTTTGTTTAAAATTAAAGATCGTGATGGGATCTTCTTCTTCTTCTTATTTTTTGGTTTAATCAAAATAAACACGGATCCATCCTCTTGGTTTGACCATATATTTTTAGATTCCATATCATCACAACTCTTGGCAACCATATGATTATTAGTGACAACACTATCCACAAAAAAAGGTATATTACCCCTAGGAGAAACATCAATAGTAGGATGCTCACCAATCAAACCTGGGGTAAATAGGCTACTCATAATCCTAGTTGGAGAGCCCCTATTATCTATGTCCACAACAATCTTTGACTTCTCAACAATGTCACAACATGGGCTCTTAGACTGATCTTCACCATGAAGGGATGACTTCACCTCCATATTTAAGTTCTTATCCATGGTTTTTTCTTCAACAACCTAAGCAGAGCACTGCCCCTTATCAATATTTAGTGATCCATTAATAGTTTGAACACTATCACTTCTGTCAGTTTCCTTACTCGAAACTGGAATCTGACCCTCCCTCTATTTCTCCTCTTAAACCTTTCTCATTTTGATAAGGGTTTTGGATGGGTATTTATTAGCCAAATGACTAGATTTTTTGCACACAAAAAAAACAAAAGGAAGAGTTTCAAACTCAAACCTAATTTCACATTCCAAGCTTAGATTCAAGATCAATAAATGAAGGAAGATTTTTACTTTGACCAATACCCACACATATTTTGGCAAAAACTAGACACTTTCTAGCCACAATCATATCATCAATGGAGAGAAGACTACCAAAGGATTCAATAATTCTTTTAAAGACATCCTCATTCTAGAACACCATAGGCAATATGGGTAATCTAACTCACATAGAAATGACATCAAAGGAAGATTCATTGAAGTCTAAACCTGGCACCCATTCATTAGGGCCAAAGAAATCCCAATAACCTAGGGTCCTCCACAAAGAATGATGGACAAGTCCTCAAAATAAAAGAAATCAAAAGAGAAAAAGCCCTTGGGCATAGTCAAAAAATCCACCTACCCTTTTACCTTCCATTTTCTCCTAACAAAGGATCCAACCACCTCTATATTTGGCCTAAGACCCATGAATTTACCAACCTGAGAGTTTTCCATACAAGAAATATTCTGGTCAATAACCGACTTAGGACTAGAGATAGCAAACTTACAACAAGATGGATCAAAATGATTCACCACTAGAGAAAAAGAAGAACGAGAAGAAGGCCTAACTTTAAAAAGAGAAGACTACTACTTTGAATAAGGGCCTGTACCTTCCTACGAAGGTCCCTCCCTGGGCCCCCCATCCCTTTAAAAAATCCACCTTGGTCTACTTGTACCATTGATATTCCATTAGTCATCATGTCTACCTTATTAGAGTCATAATCTCTATCCCTAGAACCCACATGAAGAGAATCCAATGCAAAAGAAGGAGAAAACCCTGCAAATCTGCATGAAACACCTTCAACCTATCCAACTCCCATTCCCACTCTTGCCACTCCCACCTTTTCCATTTCAAAAATTGGATTGTTTAATCACACATTGTTTAATCTCTAGTTGGGTTTGTTATGTGTGTATTAGAGTAAAACTAAAACACTAGGGTCTATAAGCCTACTATGTGAAATTTTTCACAAAGATAACTCTTGTTGTATTTTATTTTGTATGCCTAAGTTGTCAATGAGATAATATTTAGTGTGCCTTAAATGCAAAAATGGGAAGATCTAAATATTAGAAAAATAAAGGGAAAGAAAAGAAAAGAAAATTAAAAAAATGAAAGTTTAAATCAAAATGGAGGAAAGCATGAGTTAGATAGAAGAAGCATGGCTCTTTGAATTTGAGATCCTCACCAATGATATTGAATGCCTTAAGTTGGAAATAAATAAGTAAGTTCAACAACCTAAAATGAGAACCATGAAACCTAAGAAATCATTGTGGTTCATGACTAGTCCACTAGATATGTTCACAACATACCGAGAATGGGTGAGGAGGAAGTTGAGGAGTACCTTATTGGAATCAAGGATCACTGAGAGAGGGGGGGTGAATCAATGTTCTGCAAACTTTGATATTGTTAATTTGTACTTTTAACCACTTCACACATTTAATCAAAAGAAAGATTCAACAACATAAAACAAACAACCACATCACCATAATAGAAGGATTTTATACATGGAAACCCGGTTAAGGGAAAAACAATGGTGGAGATGATCCCACATAATAAGTATACTTTGCAAAAGTATTACAAAGGTGAATGCACATGCATTCAAGCAAACTACCTAGAGCTCATTGCACAAGAAAGAGGCTCACTTCCTTAAAAACAATTACAAAAGATCACTGAAGTGATTGAACTAAATAATAGAATCTACAAATGCCTAATTATAGTTCCAGTTAAGCACAATTTATTGATTTCATACACTTCATCTCTCATTGCTTTGTTACACTGTTCTGCTATGAATCAAAAGCATAGATGTTTGTCCCACGTACATGAAAATGCACACAATCGATCACCAACACCTTTTTGATACCCAAAATGATCAAAAACATCGATCATATATATTTGCAACAAGCAATTAGATCCATTTCTAGTCGGCTCAAGAGCACTTAACACTTTATTGAAACGTGTATGAATAGTCAACTGAATTCAAACTCCAATGCTTATTCGGACCAAAAATAATTATCCACATGCTTCCCCAAATGTTGGCCAAACTTCCTAGATAACAAAACCAATCATCAAAATCACTCCATCAAATCCGCATAACGATCAACTACACAAGTCGTCTTGTTCTACACAGGCAGACTAGAACTTGGTACTCAGAAGCTTCTAACTTGCAAATGAATTATCACCGGAGACTAAAAATCTGGAATAAGGTGTTCCAAACATCCATGAAACTTCCTTTAGTTCTACAACACAAAATATTAACCTGAAAAGAAATCCAAATTAAAATACTGAACACTATCAGATGCTCTATTCTAAGCTTGCCGGACTTAAACCAATCTTCAATCTAATTTTTGATATGAGAAAATCATTCACTGTGGATGGCTACACTTACCTGGGTTGCCATAAATGACAACAACTGATAACCTATGCAGTGTCTCTTGCCAACAATACCTATGATTACAACCCTTATGAATTTGTTAATGTTATATTCTAAATGAGAGGAAGACTTAGACAAGATAACTCTCTTTAATAGAGACGTGTAAAGAAATGAAAAACCCATCTAAACAAGGATGGTCAGTATAATATTATCAATTTAAATGTTTTCTTTTTATAAATAGTAGACTTTATGCTTGTGTAATTCTATTAGGCCCAATATGGAAAGCTAATATACTGAGAGGGAAGGGGTGAATCAATATTTCAAATCCTTTTCTTAACAATATCTTTACTGTTATGCATAAACCAGAAATTGTTGTAACATAACATAAATTTAAAACAAATAAATAACAATCATACATGATTCACTCCATAACACATATATTTTGGTTATGCAGAAACTCTTGGTTAGAGAGAAGAACTGTGGTGGGGATGGTACCCACAACTTCACTACTGCAATAATAAAGGTTGCTCGGTTAGAGCTACATGTTTAGCTATTTCTGATAGCTTACCCTGTTAGGAGTATCAAGATCTATTAGATCTACCTTGCTAAAGGATTTTACAACATTTAATCTAAATGCTGCACCTGGTTAGAGGCTTTACAATTTATAGACTTGATTAGAGTCTTTTACCCTGATAAAGGTTTCTCTTACAACTTCAAAATTTTCAATAAAATCTTTACAACTATCTACAACTTTACATCTAGAATGTTATAGCAGATTCTATGTGCTCAAAATAAGATTACCTTGCATATAGCATACCTTGGTAACCCATAAAGTAACTCGGTAAACCCTTCTATTTACTCTGTTCTTTGACTATTCTCTGAAATCCTTTTCGGTGACCTCTATGTCTCTGTAACAATCATAACACTTAGTGCTTTCTCATGCATCACACATGTCTTGCTTCATACACTTGTGTATATCCATGTCACTCTCTTTTATCTTTAATCCATGCTGTATAAATAGATCTCTTATGTCGGTGATCTAATTCATTGCTTCGATCTTACAAACAGTATTTCTCGAATGAATAACCATGCAAAATATTTCATTGGTTAGATGACCTCAAAATCATACACAATCTTTAAGTGCAATTTCCAATGTGATAATGGTTCTATGTTCCTCGATCTTGTAACACGTTTTCATATGTATGTCCAGGTTCAATGAATCTGGTAACACGTTTCACTCGGTGTATCATCTTTGTTGCTCGGTAGATATGGAATGATACTCAGTAGACAGCTCGATGCATATATCAACTTGATGTATCATCTTTGTTGCTTGGTAGACATGGAATGATACTTGATAGATAGCTCGATGCATACTGGGCTCTATGACTACTTTCTTCTATAACCAACTGGACTGTGCATACCGACTGAATATTTCGGTAGTAGTAACTGACTAGAGTATATAAAATGACTTTGGATATAAAGCTAATGGCAACTTGATAAGTAGTAGCAATCTCCCGTTTTGACATTAGTTGAGATGTTTGACAAAACTACTTTCAAAGTCATAACTCAATAATCTATATACTTTGCAAAATTTCACTAAACTGACTGTATGTACATTAGTCATTGAAATGGTATATCGAGATATATTCCCCTTATCAATATACTGTACAAAACTCTAATTTTGTATGCTTGGTGATCAATGATCAGTGTGGTGCTCTTGTTCTTTGCTTACTGTTATGTTCCCTGCTCAGTTCACCGCTCTTGGATACTCTGCTTACTCTACTCGGTATACTCCCCTTGTATACTACACTCCTTTTGTTTGATACTATACTTTGATGCTTTGAATACTATATCACTCCCCCTTTTTGACAAACATCAAAATTTAGTTACCATTCAGTGGTGGCAACTGGTCAAAAATGGATTTGTACTTTGTCCGTGCTTCAGTGAGAGTGACAGAGAGGGCATCCTTTACACTGTCCAAGAAATAATTCTACGCTTTAATATTAGCCAATAATGATATTAAGCCATCTAAAGTGCTTTCCTCTTGTGTAGTAGATAAGTATGTGGCTCGGTTGATCTGTTCTTGGATGGATGAAAGATGAGGAAGGAATAATGTATGAAGTGTCATTATGTCCATCTTGATCTTGTGTTCTTCATTTCTTAGGTCCAATTGTTGAGCCATGAGCTGTTGTAACTTTGTATAGAAATTTTGAACTGAATTGGGCTCTATGGTCAACTTATTTGAGAGATCGGTGATCTCTTTCTCAATTGCTTCAGTTTTATTTTTGCAGTGAGCTCCTTGCCTTTTAGCTTGCTCAAATATTTGGATGCATCTACTCTAGATGTCTCTATCTTGGTTAGGAGTTCATCCAATTGAATGTGGATGGCTGCATCTGTGGTTATAGTAGCTTTAGGTAGCATATCTGTTAAGAGTGCTTTCACCTTCTGAAGTACTTTATTTTTCTTTTGAATAGCAATTTGCTTCTCTTGTTCGGCCTTTGCTTTGCATAGTTCACTAAAATCAATGAGTGCTTGCCCCTTTAATTTGGATATATCAACAATGGGAAACACTATTGGTTTTGACAAATCTACTTTGAAACTATGCTTTTTCATCTTCTTTTTTTTTCCTTTCACTGATTGAACTAAGACAATGGCTTGTGAGGCTTTATGATCCTCGTTAGGTTGCTCAGTAGAGGCAACACTTTGGTTAGTTTCTTTAGCCTTTGTAGTGTCCTTTGGTGTCTCGATACTCAGTGTCCCAGTTACAACATTTTTAGTGCTAGAAGGATCTTGAGAAGTCTGTTCTTGAGTAGTACCTTCTCCTATTGTAGACTTGTGACCTTCGGTGCCTTGATCCATATCCTGAGGAGCTTCAGTTGAGATAGGTTGATTGATCGGTGGATAAGGTTGAACTTGCTCCAAGACTGATTCATTGGATACAAGTTTTTCATATGCATTCTCTTCTATCATTTCCTGTTCAGGTGCCTCTGTATCCATGATATCTTCATCTATTTGAATGGTGTCAGCAAGGTCTTGCTCGGTAACATCAAGTTCTTGCTCAGTGACATCAACTATTTCAACTTCAGCTTGCTCACCGACATCCTTGTTTCTAAAGATTTCTTGCCACTTTTCTTTTGTCTCATTTTCCACTTCAATATACAACCCATTCATCAGTTTCAAGGCTTTTTGTTTGACGAGGAACTTTGTGTGGTAGGTTGTCAGATGTTCTTTTATTTCAGCTACCAACATGTCAGGAAAGAGATGTACCAGACTTCTTTCTCTGATCTGTCTCTCCGAGTCCAAGGCATATTGCCACCTATTATCAATATGTGCATATAATTATTTTGGAAGAGAATTAGAGACTTCTAATGGGACCAATTGGAATTTCAGAAGTGTGCAGATGACAACTTCTTCTATTTGTCTCTTTTCATCATTATTTCTGGACACATACTTAACATATCTGAATCCTCCAAATCCACCATATTCCTTCACATTAGTACAAAAATTTTCAACACTATGTACATTTACCTTCTTGCTCTTGACAATCTGAAATTTGCTTGCATCCTCAGATTCGGTGTCACTAGACTCTTTTGCCAAAATGAGTCTCCGAGTAGATTTCTTGTAAGTTTTTGTTACCTTGGGAATAGTAACACTCTTTGTTTTCTTACTCGGTGAAGTTGCAGATGCTCTTGTGTTAGGTCGCTTTGTTGGAGGATTCGGTGAGGCCTTTGACATATCCTATTTCTTTCTTTTCAACACTTTTCCCTTTGTCAATTTGGTGCTCAGTTTTATAGCTGCCTCTTGGGCTTCAGATTCCTCTTCGGTAATGGCTATAGTGCCTTTGATAGGTGTGGAGGAAGAATCTTCTCTGAATTTCTCTGATAATGCCTTTATCATTTTTGTTGCCTTTCTTGTAGCTTTGGGTACTACAATGCTCATTTTAAAGTTTTCTTTCACTTCTTCATAGGTTCCATACCTTAGCTCGGTAGCATGCCTTGGTAATGTGAGAAATGCATCAATTTGTTGTTGTTTGATGTCAAAATCAATCTAGTAACCCATAGGTGGCAAATATTGAGTTCTTGGTTCCACAACATTCACATAGCAGTATTCACTGTCTACTTCAGAACATATGTCATCTTTGTATTTCTCCACTAGCTTGGGTGGAATCTGGTACTTGTTATGCATTTTCTCTTGAAACTTACTGAAGTAATCATCCATAATATCATTCAAATTATCACCTAGCTTCTTGATGAAGTCATTGATCTGATGGGTGATTGGTCGGTGTAGTTCCCAAACAACTTTACCGACTGATGGAAAGAATTTTTCAAAATAGAAAAACATGCATACATGTAGTGATCCAAACTTTAGTGTATTAGCCGAGTTGTTCTTCTTCAGCTTCCTGATGGTATTCAGATTCTCAAACAGGTTTTTCAGCAACACCTCACATAGATCAATTTTCATGCCTTCACAATTTTGTATGCTAAGTCTACTGTTGCACAGGGTACACTGTTTTCCCTTGCCGATTGGAAGAAACAGTAACCTATTACTCTAATGGAAAATTTTAGTTCTACATCAGTGACATTGTTCAATTTCAGTCCTCTGCAATCTGATTCCACTCTGGTTAAATTAATCAATTCCTTTTGTGATATCATTTTCTGAGCTCGGGCATGATCATAAATAGGGTAACCGGTGATCAAATGAATGATTTCCTTGGTAATCTTAAACAATTGATCTTCTAACCACATGAAGTCATCATGAACTCTGCTCAGAACAAACTTGAACCATTGGGGTTTGAACACACTGGGATAGGTTAGGGCTTTAGTTAATCCCTTTATCTTAATGTGCTCATACTTGCTATCCAATTTTCCATCGGTGCACAATTCATCATAGGTGTCTTTTATTTCAACATGACCGAGTTCTTCAACACAACATTTGGTGAAGAATCTCACATCCTCGACTAATAACACTCTATCTGGGATGAGTGAAAATGCGGTTTTGTCATCTGGTTCAGATGCAACTTTGGGAGTTAAAGAGTATTTTAGTGAGGGCTTTTCAACATTCTTAACAACAATGGGATCTTGGATCTTAGGTGCCATTTGTAGATTTCAGATAAAAACTAATAGAAGATCCTTAGGGTTTGAGGATTTTCAAATGGCAGATGCTTCACACTTAGCAGATAATAATAACTTGATAAGATCGATAAACCAGCTTAACAATGCATTGAGATTAATGTAAATACCTTGAATTTTTCTTTGTAGGAGGTTTGATTGCCTTTTATTTGCTTTTCTTTGCTCTCTCGAAAACTTAGTGAGTGAAAAATGACCGCATAAATGCTTTAAGCACACAATATACCTTATTGGGCTCCATGCAGGTTAGGTCCAAAACATTAAATGCACTCGGTTCCACTAAACTTTCTTTTGCTTTTTTTGCGCTTTAACCGAGTAACCAAACTTCCTTCATTTACCGACTAGACAGGCTTCTTGTAGTTACCAACTTGACAAGTTTCCTGTATAATGCTTCAAAAGACTTTGATAGAATTTCAAACTTACTAATACATCTTTAACTATGCAGATTTTGACTTAAGTACATAATAAAATAGGAACTGTTAAGATTTAACCTTGAGAGAATGTAGTTCCTTCATACCTTTACCGATTAATTTAGAATAGGAGCACCTAACTCGGTAGGTAAGGTGCTTTCTTCATTTGACACAATTTCCTTCTTTTTCCATATCATCTTTAATTTTTTTTTTATTTCCTCGATGTCTTTTCTAGGTTGATCTCTGCAATTATCTCTGCAATCTCTAGCCAAGTGTCCTACTTTGTGATAATGAAAACATGCCATACCAGGATTTCTCCATGATCTTTGGTTGTTCATCCCAAACCTTATAAAGTAGTTGGCACTTATATGTCCATATCTTCCACAACATTCACACCATATCCTTGTATTGTAATCCCATGGTACTGCAACATAGTGTCGGTTAAGATCTCTGTGGGTTCGGTAGCTTCCAGTGTTTGCTCGGTGTGCACACCACATATAGTTCTTTTGCTTAAACCAACACTTCTCAATATTATGTCCATATCTATTGCAGTTTTTACAAAACCCTTTGAATTTTTCCTTCTAATAATTTCTAGTAGACTTTGTCCTACATTGGTTAAATGTATGACCATATTCATTGCAATTGTAACAATAACCATTAGACTTAGTGACATTTGGTTGCTTACCTTTTTTGATTTGGCACATGTTGGCAGTATGACCTTGATTTCCACAGTAGTTGCAAATAGGCTTCTTTCTTTTGATGTTCTTCTTGATTCCAGATTGCTTTGATGATTCTCCTCTCTTGGTAGTATGGATTCCTTTCTAGGTAGAGTCTTTTCCTTTGTAACTGAGTCCTGCATCTCTATTGGGTCATCTTGTATTCAGTTGCTCATCCAACATCTTTGATGCTTCATAACTCTTCTTCTGTGTTTCTTTGGATTTCTTCTCTATTTCAAGTTCATTGGTCAACCTTGATACTTCAAGTTTCAATGCTTGATTCTCATCATCTTTTAGATTTGCTTCATGATGTGCATAACCTAGTTGATCTGATAGGTTTTGTTGAATTCCAGTCAACCTTGTGATTTCATCATTCTTATCAGATACTAAGGCTTCAAGTTGTTGTTTCTCTCTTTCTAGATCTCTTAATTAATCCTTGGCTATCCTCAATGCATCAAGATTTTCAGTCATCTGTGTGTTGAAATATTCATGTTCTATTTTCATTGATTTTAGTTGATCAGCCAGTGCTTTGTTCTTTTCTTTCAATACTCCAATCATTTCTTTAGTCTCTTCAGATATGTTGTTCTCAGATGATGTCTCAATTTGTTCCACTAACTCTTGAGAGTCCTGCAAATCATCAGATAATCTTCTTCTCACTTTTAGAGATTTTTGCATTTGCCTTTGCATGTTTGCAATCACTTGATTAGCATGATCCAGCTCTTTTTGTAGATACACAATACTCCAAGATTGTTTATAGCCTTCCATTGATAAGATATTTCTCTTTAGGTAGTTAAACCCTTTTCCAAGATTGAAGCTCTGATACCAATTGTTAGGCCCAATATGGAAAGCTAATATACTGAGAGGGGAGGGGTGAATCAGTATTTTAAATCCTTTTCTTAACAATATCTTTACTGTTATGCATAAACCAAAAACTACTGTAACATAACATAAAGTTAAAACAAATAAATAACAATCATACATGATTCACTCCATAACACATATATTTTGGTTATGCAGAAACTCTTGGTTAGAGAGAAAAACTGCGGTGGGGATGGTACCCACAACTTCACTACTGCAATAATAAAGGTTGCTCGGTTAGAGCTACATGTTTAGCTATTTCTGATAGCTTACCTTATTAGGAGTATCAAGATCTGTTAGATCTACCTTGCTAAAGGATTTTACAACATTTAATCTAAATGTTGCACTTGGTTAGAGGCTTTACTATTTATAGACTTGATTAGAGTCTTTTACCTTGTTAAAGGTTTCTCTTACAACTTCAAAATTTTCAATAAAATCTTTACAACTATCTGCAACTTTACATCTATAATGTTATAGTAGATTCTATGTGCTCAAAATAAGATTACCTTGCCTATAGCATATCTCGGTAACCCATAAAGTAACTCGGTAAACCCTTATGTTTACTCTGTTCTTTGACTGTTCTCTGAAATCCTTTTCGGTGACCTGTGTGTCTCTGTAACAGTCATAACACTCAGTGCTTTCTAATGCATCACACATGTCTTTCTTCATACACTTGTGTATATCCATGTCACTCTCTTTTATCTTTAATCCATGTTGTATAAATAGATCTCTTATGTTGGTGATCTAATTCATTGCTTCGATCTTACAAACATGATTTCTCAAATGAATAACCATGCAAAATATTTCATTGGTTAGATGACCTCAAAATCATACACAATCTTTAAGTGCAATTTCCAGTCTGATAATGGTTCTATGTTCCTCGATCTTGTAACACGTTTTCATATGTATGTCCAGGTTCAATGAATCTAGTAACACGTTTCACTTGGTGTATATCAACTCAGTGTATCATCTTTGTTGCTTGGTAGACATGGAATGATACTCGATAGACAACTCGGTGCATACTAGGCTCTGTGACTACTTTCTTCTATAACCGATTGAATATTTTGGTAGTAGTAACCCACTAGAGTATATAGAATGACTTTGGATATAAAACTAATGGCAACTTGATAAGTAGTAACAAATTCTTCATGTATATGAGATAGTAGCATATTTAAAAAATTTAGAAGTAGTAAACCATTTATCTTCTTAATTCTCTAAAAATTAACAAAAATCCCATGACTTTTGAGGTGACTCATTTGTAAGCCGTAGTGGGAGTGTGGATGGCTTGGTTCAACAATCAAAATGTTTAATATATAAATTGGATTAGATCCTAAGAATTTTGAATGAAATAGAGGAAACATTAGGGTCCCTTGAATAGGAAGTAAAAGGTTAAAGTAGTTATAAGAAGTAAGAAGCAAATCATGACAATGATAAAAATAATGAACAAGAACAAAGTGGTCATAGTGGTCAAGTAGAAGGTAACTAAAATATTGAAAACCATGTGGATATGAGGGCTCACATGAAAATTATATATATAGACATATAAAAAGGGTTACACCATCTAAGCATCATGGTAGCATGATAGGAGATGGAGTTGAAGGAAAATCCACGAGGAAGGATAAATATTTCAAGATAATCAAGTGTTTTAAAGTAACCAAGATCATTTAGGGAGCTTATCAATTTACTAGTGAAGCATTCACTTGGTGGATTTAAAAGAAGATGGCATTAGGGACAAGTTCTCTAAGGGAAAGTTATTCTTAGTTCATGGAAAATTTTAGATAGAGTTGGTTACCTCAAATTTACTTTCATCATAAGTTCACTAATATATAAAATCTTTGTCAAGGAGATATGATAGAGATTTAGTATGGAGAGAATTTTAATAGATTGTTGAAACACATACCTTAGTACTAGAAGGATAAGATGTTATTACTTACGAATTTCATAATGGGTCTAAATGCACAAGTGAGTAGTGATGTTGATGTTCAAGGTCCAATAACCATGGATCAAGTATCTGCGAAATTAATTAAATAACAATATAAGTTTGGATTAATTAAAGTGAGATAGGCTTGAACCTTAACATATCTACACTATAAGCACACATAAGGGAGGAACTCACAAGTAGTGCTCCCACCAATACCAAATCACTAAAAAAGGAAAGACCTTTTTTGAAATGAGGCTTTCGACTAGAGAATCTAGCCAACGAGAACAAGGGTCTTGAACCCCAAAGTCACATAATTGGAACAAAGGGGTTTATGATAGAACCCTGAACCATTTTAAAGACAAACAATCCTGCACTAAAAATAAACTAACCAAGGAAACAAGAAACTAACAGTGGATTTTGAGAGGCTTCCCACAACCTATTACTAAAGGGACCACCTTGAAATGAGACAATCTCAGTCAAGGAGGGACACAAAAAAGTTTTGCAGACACCCAAAAACCTTATGATAGTTGATTCACCTAACCATTCCGAAAAAACCCTTAAAAACATGCTCAAAGAATGGACTAGCACAAAATAATACAAGGGTTTTGGAAGGCATCCCTAAACCTTTTCTTTCAAAAGAAAATCCCTACATCTAGAATGTCATCGATTAACTCCATAAGTTCTTTTCCAATAGTATTACTAAAAAACACAAGCCCTAGAGAAGTCTCTAGAGCCCTAGATCTTAGAGAAATCCTTCCTTGTCTCCAAAGGGGGGACCCAGGGGCCAACCCTCAAGAGGATTCACAAGAGAACAATGGAAGAGAGGGGTAAACACCAAAACCCCAGAAGAAAACAAATCCCACCACAGGAAGCCAAAAATCACTGTAGTAACTTCAATAGAAGAGTCCTCTCTGGTTAACTGTTTGCAGGTCAACTAACCCTCAACATGCATCCAAATCCATCCCATAGATGACAATAAAGGTCTTAGTCCAAAAGGGCTATCATCATCCACTAAGAAGAGAAAAACCACATCAACCCTTGAGCTCATAGTATTAAAATAAAGTAAAGGGTTAAAACCCTAGAACCTAGGAGGGAAAAATGATAGAATCAAAATACTTTTCCTCAAAAGACACAAGGAAAAGGCCAACATACCTCCAACCTACATTCTAAAAACCCATCTAAAGATCCAAATGCACCAAATCAACCTTAGCAACACTTTGAATTATAGTCGAATGAACCCTGAAATTCCCATGTAGGAATAGGGCATAAGCATGGCCCCACAAACCAAGATAAGAGATAGGAGCATGGGTGATATTGCACAAAACCCGATTGAGATCCACCACAAAGGCTCTATAGAACCACAACCTATAGCTCCTACAAAGAAACTAAAACCCATCAACCACTCTGTAGACGAAAAAAAAAAACACCTAGGATGGAAGGGGGAGAAAAGGAGATAACTCCTAATCTGTAGAAAGGGAAAAAAAGAATGAAAGAACCCCACCACAACAATTAAAGTCCAGCATGGAGAAAGCAACTTGAGCAATAAAGGCTCTATAGGGATCTTTCATAGCAAAAGGAAAGGCAATCCAAAGGGACACAATAATTAAAGGGTAGGGCTCCTTAATCCAAACACATTAGAATACCAAAGAAGAAACCAATATCAAGCAAAGCTCAAAACTTTATAAAGGTTGACAAAGGATCTATTGAGTCAACCAAAAGGGAAGAAAACTCCCATAGATAATTTGAGAGATAAAAAGCCTAGCCAGAGAATGCAGTTGTGGAAGGCCCAACCTTAATAAATTCTAGGGATAAAACCAAGAAAAAAAATAACCCCTTAGACAACCAATAAATAGACCCAAAACTATCTTGGTTATAATCTCCATCCTCACCCCCCTCCTCAACACTCTCCAAAAGCCTACAACTACCATCTCCTTTGCTCTTGCATGTTGTTTTCTTATTTTATGTTTTAAATAATATTAGAAGTTAAATTAAATCTTAGATCACCTTTATAAGTCTAGGAAGAAGTTTGGTAAGACCAAATCCTTGCCCAAATTTAGAAAGAAGGGTTGGGACTAAAACCAAGTTGAGAAATTGGAAAAGATTCTAAAAAATAGTGAAAAAACATTCCTATTATAGAAAGAAGAATAGAGATTTCAATATATATATATTTTTAATAATGACTACCTTGCAAAGAAGAAAGGACCTTCATAGAAGATGTATCAATTATGGTGGAGATCATTATGCAAACCAATATCTGAGAAAGAGAAAATTTTTATACACAATAAACAAAATATTTCTTTTTGTATGTATCATCAAAAGCATGTGTAATATCAAAAAGCACACCTTGTACAATCCAACGCAGCAAGTGAAGCCTTCCTCCATGTAATCAGAGGTCATGTACTGCCTCTTTTGTCTTTTTCCCCACCTAGATAACTTCGTCAGCTCTAGACCGGAATCCTACCAACTCTGTCAACTTGTCATCTTCAAGACACTAGTGCGGTGTGAAGACGTCCGCACGATGCGCTAGCTTCCCACAAATCTGACAGTCCACGTGGAAATTTGAGCATCACACCTGCACTTGGAAGGAATCATAACACCTCTGCATGCACCCACCAACACCATTTTTCCTTCTAGGGCCTATATCTCTCCCATTTGAAGACATTTTGGAGGATTCTAGATCATTTCTAATAGTTTGAAGCTCTTGCCGATCTTCTTGAGAAATATTCATAGGTTTTCATAAGTCTTCCATTGTTGCAAGCTTCGAGAGCACACAACATTTTCAAATCATCTTCCTTGGTACCACATAGGGGAGTTGTCTCTTTTTCTCTCTCTCATACTATTTTATACATTCTCCTTGAATCCATATTTTTTTCATCTTTTATTTTCTATCCTCCTTTAGCTTTCTTTTCTCGTTGAATCTACTAGGTTGGTCGTGGATGTGGAAACACTAAAATAGGGGTTGTACTAAGGTAGAATCCAAAACACAACCCCCAACATTTTCCTCCTTTGCATGTGTGCAGGTTCGTGTTCATAAGGATCTCACTTAGTGGGAGGCTTCATAGCCTGGACCTCTAATGTGTTTATCTTTTTCCTTATTCTCTGTCCTTTTATTTCTGATAACTGAAATTTTCATATTTTTTAGATATTTTACTTTATGTGCATTTATACGAACGTTTGGTATCCTTTTGTATGGCTCTCTGTCTCTATCCATACAGGACAATATGTTAGGTGTAAAGCAGAAAATCGCGATCGAACCCTAGTTGCTCTCCCCTCTTCCAACTCCAAGGAGAGAGAAGGGAGATTCACTAGGGTTGATGGTTTTCACTTAGGGGAGAGACTTTACATTCAAAAGAGGGGTTGAAACCCACAAGATCCAATCCCACGCAATGCAAGATTGGATGCTAAATGAGTTTCAAGGGTTATGATAGCAAGGCTACCCTCTTTTGTAAAGAATGTGCATAGAAGAATTAAGCTAGGAATGCATAGAAAGTGAGAAAGATTCGCTTATAAACTGAGATAGGAATACAGTATGAAGCTGCGGACCTGGAATTAGCAGTAAAATGTCGATACGGCGCTGTCCTGCAAATTTGAGCGAAAGTTGCCAGGATGATGGCGCCTGAGCACCACGGTCCTCCGAAAAATCTGCGAAACGAAGGGGGATCTGTTCATCTCTGCACAAGGATTCGAGATCTTCAATTTCAGCCGCGTACCTGCAACCTACACACAGAAAAGCGAAGACGATTGGGGGGTTAGGGATTAGGGGTTTGCCTTTAGGTCAAACCCCGATTTTGGAATTAACCAAGAAATGAGCAATGCTGTAAATGTAAATGTCTGTAATGTAAAACAAGTACTAATACCTTGTTGTAAGGATGTTTGTATCCTTATGTGTGAAGGTATAGATGTTGTATGTTGTAAGTGATCTCCTCTTCAATGGTTGAATCCTTGTCTTGAATGCAACACTTAGCCTTGAATGGAGACTTGAAATGATCAATTGCTTGAAGGAATGCTTGAATGCTTGAATGCTTGAGTATAGTTTCCATGCTTGTACACATATGACCTTCTTACCCAAATGGGAGAGGAAAATGTAGTTTATATACTTGCCAATTAGGGTTAAAAGACTGATTTTCCCGACCTTAGGCCAACCAGGAAAGATAATTTCCAATTTGCAAACTAAAAAGACCCGAAGTCCCATAGGAGACCGGGCCCAAAATAGGGCCAGGGACCAGGGCGCTGGGCGCCCTGGTCCTGAAGGACCAGGGCACTGGGCGCTTTGGTCCCACCTCCCGGGACAGCAGGGTGCAAAGGAGGTTCAGGCCAGGGTGCTTGAAAATGCAGTTTTTGGTGTCGTGGACAAGTTTCGGGGTCTCCATTCAGGTTCTGTATTGCGTCGCCATCATGAAGACCGAAATGCAGTCAAAATTGCAAGTGTCGCAATTTTAGGATGCTACATTTAGCCCCCACTTTAGTGGGAGTATGTATGCTCATACTTCCGGTAAAGTACAAGGAAACAATATTGAAAGACTTTCACCACGTCAAGGAGGCAAGACACACCAAGCCCTTAGTGGACTAAGGATCTTACGACTTCGATTGACAAAGTAAAAGGGAAGATCACGAGGGAGAACCATGACTGTCAGTAGTAAGGTTCCCTCACTATGAGTCATGCAAGAGAAATACCAAAAATTTTCAAGGCAAAGCTGAGTTCTCCAAGAAATTTTCATGTATCCTGAAGGGATAGACAGGGTGTATGCCCCCCTATGTTAAAGTGATCGCACACGCCTCAACGGGGGTGATTGTTTTAATGTAGTGATACACATAAGAAATGAGAAAGGAAAGGAGCACGTTATCGCAAGGATTTAGCCCCCAAGTGTGAGATAAACCCAAGGATAATAGACACAAAACACATAGCACAAGGTAACTTCGCTTTCCTCGGGGTCAGTATGCTGTATGATAATTCATGTATATCATATGTATGTATGCATAATTGTTCTTCATTCCCCAATCAAGGAAGGTCACCTAGAAGAAGGGAACACATGTGTCTTTTGAGTCAACATGAGAGAGATCGAGAGATCTCAATGCTTTGCATCGTCCTCAAGTAGACAACACTAAGGACAACAAATAGAAGAATGAGAATAACACATAGAGGAAGTAACAAAAGAGAGGGGGAGAGAATCTGCTATGGTAATGAAACTAGTCTAGCACATCATCTACCCCCTGATCTTGCTGATCAATGTTTCGGGAAGGTAGGGAACACGCTAGAGGAGGAACATCCAACACAGCAAATGGAGCTATCACAAGATCCAAACAAGGGCCATGTTCATGTTCCGAGCCACGTTGTTCTTGTCTAGGAGCTAGGATAAGTGCTTTAGAAAATTCGTTAGATAAATGGTTATCAATATCAACAAGTTCATATTCACTATCAGAAGCAAGAGAAGTAACATTTGCATCATGAATAACATTTTCATCCATATCATCATCAAGATTTATAAAAATAGGGTCTTTAACTCGCACAGGATCAAGACCATCATGCATCTTATGCTTAGGAGATTTCGGCTCAATCATCGGCTGAGGAGAAAATGGAATAATGCTTGTTGAAGGTGTTTTTGGGGATTGCGAAGTTTGAGAAGCAACTGCCTGAGCTCTAAGACGACACTTTCGTCGGCGTTCACGTGCAGAACGATTTTGTCTAGTCTTAGTAGGAAGATTAGGAGATTGAGGAGGAGGAATGTTCTCATCCTTATCACTTGGGTGTTTAGGTTGTGGTCTCTTAGGCTAGATAATAGGAGAAGAAGAAGGTCTCTTCTCTCTATAGAAGGACGGAGGAGGAACTGCTCCATATAAAGGAGGAATTTTTGGTTTAGGAAGAAGACCAAGTCCATCATGACGAGGAGGGATAGGTCTACTTTTAGGAAGTTTATTAGATATAGACATAGTCACATCCATAGGGATGGGTTGGGAATCTTCTTGAGGAAAGACATTAGTTTTATCTTTCAAAGGAAGAACTTCCTTCTCAAGAATGATAGGAATATCAAGTTTGGGTGTTCTAGGTTCACTTAGAGATAGGATCATATCTGTTTTCCACTTTTGATAAGATTTGAAAAGATGATCACTTCGCGGAGGAAGAGATTGGAATTGTTTAGGCCAAAAGTAATCAAGAGGAACGCTAGAAGTTCTTTCAGCTGGTTTAAAGAGACTATGATTAACAGTAACAACTTCACCATTATGGGGAAATTTCAAACACTTATGAATAGGAGAAGCAATAGCTTTCATGGAAGATAGCCAAGGATAGCCAAGCTTCACATGAAATTGTTCGGAAGATGGAATAATAGCAAAGTTCACATCAAGGGATTTGTTATGGACCTCAATAGGCAATGTAATAGAACCAATTGCAGGAGAAGAAAATGCATCAAATAGTTTCACAATCACATCTGTTTTGTCATAAATCACTTGATTCAATTGCAAAGTAAAAAGAAATTCTTCAGTAATAACATTAACCATGCACGAAGGATCAATAAGCACTCCACGGCAAGGTGTATTCTTGACTTTTGCAACTATGTATAAAGGACCATCAAGTGCCCTAATGGTTTCACTGGAATCAAATGTGATGGAAGGTTCTTTAGGGTTTTCTTGCTGCTCTACAAAGTTAATCACATTTGGAGTCATAGACACAAGACCATCAGATGAAAGAGAGGAATCATTAGTCTCAATCGCATTAGAGGTATGAGAAGGTAATGGATCAGTGAAAATCTGAAGATTCTGATTAGGAGGAGCTACAGATGTATTGCCTTTATCATTCACTCCAGAAATAGAAATAGTATTATTATCAATCAAATCTTGAATTTTACCCTTTAAAGAAAAACATTTTTCAGTATCATGCCCAGGCTGACGATGAAATTGACAAAAAGCTTTGTTATCAAAATAAGGTGAAGTAATCTTTGCAGGATCAATTTGCCTTATAGGAGGAAGAGTAAGCACATTTTGTTCCAATAACTTATTCATAATACTATGAAATGATTCATTCAAAGGAGTATACTTTCTTTCTTTCTTGAAAAATTTAGAAATAGGAGGCACACCTGATGCTGCATTCACATTGTTGTTGATGATGTTTTCATTGAATTTGATGGAATCTCTGTTCGGTTTAAACTTCCCAAATGGTTGTTAACTGCTATCACCCTTATCACTCGAAGCCATAGGATGTGATTGTTCCATTTGACTCACAGTCAGTTGATAATTGTGAAGAGTTGCACACAACTGTTGGAAAGAAGTAAACTCAGAAAATAGAAGTTTGTCTCGAATATCTTTTTGTAAATTAGAAATAAAGATTCTTTGAATATCATTGTCAGGCATTGGAAAAGAAATTTGAGCATACAAATGCTTATATCTACCAATGAAATCAGTCACTTTCTCTTTAACACCTTGTTTACAATGCATTAAATCAATCAAAGTAACTTTAGGACTTATATTGTTTTGAAATTGTTGAATGAAAGCATTTGCAAGTTGTTCGAAAGAAGTAATAGAATAAGAAGGCAATGAGCAATACCATTGTAGGGCTTTGTCTCTTAATGTTCTAGTAAACAATTTTGCAAGCAACCTTTGGTCATAGGCAAAATCAGTACAGATTGTTTGAAAAGTCTTAACATGTGTTAGAGGATCACCTTTACCATTATAAAGCTCCAAATGCGGGATTTCAACATGTTTAGGAGGGATAGCTCGAACAATGTCAAGAGAAAGTGGGCTCGCAACATCAAATGTGGGCACACTAAACTTAGATTGATTCATAGAGGCAATTTGTTGCTGTAAAGAAGAGACAGTTTGTGCAAGATTGTTAATGGTCGCTTCAGTCGAAGAGTTCATATTAGATGTGTTAGATTGAGATGGAGGTGTTATGTTATTGAAAGAAGGTAAAAAGTAAGGTGGTGGGACTCTATGATAATTAGTCATAGGAGATGATTGGACAGGAGGAACACTACAAGGAGGAATGGAATGATTGAATGAATTGCCCCCTTGCATCATGTTCATTTGTGGAGATGTAATAGGAACACTCATTGAAGGGACGAATGAAGAAATCGGATTGAATGAAGGAAGAGGGTTAATTGAAGAGGAAGGATTGCCCCCATGACTGGTGATCACAGGAGGAATGTCTTGTGTAGAAGTAGCCATTATGTTTGATGTAAAGGTAGGTATGCTAGCAATAGAAGTCATCAAAGGAATAGAATGATTGACTTGAGTAGGAGGTTGTGTATAACCCAAATTTTCAGCACAACTCTTCATAGGCATCACATTCGAATCCACAATGTGTGCAATACCACGCAAAATATCAATTCCATTCTTATCACTTTGAAGCATACATTTTAGACCCTCAATTAAAGGAAGAGCTTGACTATCAGGGTATTCTTGAGACATCCATTGTCGAAAATCGTCAAATTGGTTATCCAATTTCGAAAGTTGTTCTTCAGAAACCTCATGGAGAGCTTCTTCATCATTAGGAGGATTAGAGGAATTACCCATGTCCTCGTTAAAAAGGCTATTCAAATTAGGTTCCATCTCCTCAGTAGTTAAACCTCGGAAAGACTTAATTCTACGGCTTCGTCTAATGGGAATAGTGTAAGTAGGGCTTATTGTTGTAAAACTCATGCACTAGAGAGAGAGAGAAAGTTTTGAATTTAGAGGTAGCAATTTTCAGTAAAATCAGCCAATCTTCTGGATTTAAGCTGTTAAATATAATCAGGACAATCTCCCGAAATTTCAGAAAAAATGTCAGGGACCATGGCGCTTCGGAGTGCACACGGTCCCGACAACTTTTTTCGAAATTTGCAGGGATGAAAGTTATGATGATTTTAGAGCTAATCTGAAAAAATTGAGTGATTTTACGATCTGTAGATAGGCCAAATTAAAGTTGCAATCTCGAAATTGAACCCTACCAAGATTGTCGAAAAATGCAAAAATTTGAATTTTGAAAAAGAGAGGGAAACTGAAATTTTGAATTTTATGATTTTAGAGGGAATACCGAAAGCAATGCAAGTTTTGAAATTCAAAAGTTGACTCAATTTCATGCAAAATTCAATTTTGAAAGCGGAAATTGAAGTTGTTGTAATTAAGCACTTAATTTCAAAAGTCACAAATTGCAAGAATTTAAATAAAGCATTGAAATTTTTAATGAATGCAAACACACTTTTCAGATTTAGGACAGTAAGAACACAATTTTGACACAAAATTTCAGTTTCAATGATTTTTGAATGATTAGAAGCGTTAATCCAAGCAATCCCTAGACCAACTTTGACTTTAATTTTGAAAGTGTTATAATTGATAAAACCAGCCAAAATTCTGGATTTTAGCAGGAAAATACAGTAAGATCTAGCTCCCGAAATTTCGGAGAAAATGTCGGGGACGATGGCGCTCGGAGTGCACACCGTCCTCGCAACTTTTTTCCAAATTTTCAGGGATGAAAGATATTGTGATTTTATTGCGGAATCCAAAGTTACAGCTGATTTGAAGATGTTTTGATCAGTGAAATTGTCGGACAAAGGTTGAATCAAGAGGGTTTCAAAAATTAGGGTTTTGACACTTAACCACTTAATTTTCAAAATTAAAGCATAGATATGAATTGATAATTTGTAATAGAAGGGTAGATCTGAAACAAGCATTAACATTTAGACATTTCACAAGCTTAATTACTAAAAAGAAAATTTAGGGTTTTTATGCAATTAACCGCTAAAATTTTGCAAAAGATCAACATGGAAATGTAATCAAGGAATCCAATTTTCAGATCTAACCATGAATAATCAGAAAGGATGTTCACGTCGGGTTCACCAAAATGTAAAGCGGAAAATCGCGATCGAACCCTAGTTGCTCTCCCCTCTTCCAACTCCAAGGAGAGAGAAGGGAGATTCACTAGGGTTGATGGTTTTCACTTAGGGGAGAGACTTTACATTCAAAAGAGGGGTTGAAACCCACAAGATCCAATCCCATGCAATGCAAGATTGGATGCTAAATGAGTTTCAAGGGTTATGACAGCAAGGCTACCCTCTTTTGTAAATAATGTGCATAGAAGAATTAAGCTAGGAATGCATAGAAAGTGAGAAAGATTCACTTATAAACTGAGATAGGAATACAGTATGAAGCTGCGGACCTGGAATTAGCAGTAAAATGTCGATACGGCGCTGTCCTGCAAATTTGAGCGAAAGTTGCCAGGACGATGGCGCCCGAGCGCCACGGTCCTCCGAAAAATCCGCGAAACGAAGGGGGATCTGTTCGTGTCTGCACAAGGATTCCAGATCTTCAATTTCAGCCGCGTACCTGCAACCTACACATAGAAAAGCGAAGACGATTGGGGGGTTAGGGATTAGGGGTTTGCCTTTAGGTCAAACCCCGGTTTTGGAATTAACCAAGAAATGAGCATTGCTGTAAATGTAAATGTCTGTAATGTAAAACAAGTACTAATACCTTGTTGTAAGGATGTTTGTATCCTTATGTGCGAAGGTATAGATGTTGTATGTTGTAAGTGATCTCCTCTTCAATGGTTGAATCCTTGTCTTGAATGCAACACTTAGCCTTGAATGGAGACTTGAAATGATCAATTGCTTGAAGGAATGCTTGAATGCTTGAATGCTTGAGTATAGTTTCCACGCTTGTACACATATGACCTTCTTACCCAAATGGGAGAGGAAAATGTAGTTTATATACTTGCCAATTAGGGTTAAAAGACTGATTTTCCCAAGCTTAGGCCGACCAGGAAAGATAATTTCCAATTTGCAAACTAAAAAGACCCGAAGTCCCACCTCCCGGGACAGCAGGGTGCAAAGGAGGTTCAGGCCAGGGTGCTTGAAAATGAAGTTTTTGGTGTCGTGGACAAGTTTCGGGGTCTTCATTCAGGTTCCGTGTTGCGTTGCCATCGTGAAGACCGAAATGCAGTTGAAATTATGGCTCTCTGTCTCTATCCATACAGGACAATATGTTAGGAATAAGGTGTCTCAACCTTGGATAATTCGTATTCTTATTATTTGTTTTGTAAAATGTATTTCTTGCAAATAATGTAATTAAGTGTGAGTGTACATGTCTAGTTGGCATGTTGATGTGTCACTCCACTTGATGTGTCGGCATCTTGAATTGTGTGTAAGGAGATCATGGCTAAAACAGTTATGACGGATTCCTATGACACGTAAGAGCTATTTGTAGGAGATTTCAATGATGGGTGAAGACATGCAAGACATGTGGCAACTGATAAAGTTGAGTACTGTACACTCTTCCTCAAACATGGGGTTAAAAATTTTTTAGGGTTCCTATTTTCTCGGAGAATGGTAAAACCCTAATACAGCTATCTTTGGAAGTTGCCCTAAAAAGGAAAGTGCATAAGCAATTTTTAGGGTTACAGACTGTGATACGAAAAGAGTGTATTGTTTTTATGATATCGTGCTACTGGATTTGTCTTTAAGTGTTGATTGTCTCCTAAAAGAACTTGCATTGCAAGTGTGTTGTAACCGTTGTGTTGAAGATAATACATTGTGCAGGTTTTGGAGTGTTGGGGATTTTTACCGAAAGGTTTTCCCCAGGGTAAATCATTGTGTCATTCTCTATTTTTTGTATGCATGGTATATGGCTGCAATATCTTTGTTAAAGTAGTTAACAAATCTGAAATTGTAAGGATTTAAAAGAATTTACACAATACTTTCCTCTAGAGATTAGTGTAGGAAGCTGTTTCCACACCTGTGTTTCCTTACACAATAGCATGATGCATTGGCCTCCCAGATATGTGTACTCATCTAGTCCATAGACACTTGTTAGGGCTATCTAGGGACCCCATCTATCTTGTATTAGCCTAGTTTTTTTATTTAGTATCCACTGACAAACCCTTAGCACTAGTATAGAAGAGATATTGGAGGGTCAACTTGTTCTATAGGATCCATCATGTTTGAGGTGAAAAATTTCCTCCAATACATTTTGGTGAACCTTACATGAAGCCAACTCCCTTTTTGCATCGTGTATTTATCTTTTAGTTCATTTCATAAATTTAAAATCTAAAAAAAATGTATCTTTCTATCTATTTTAGCATTTTCATTCATTTTTCTTTATCTTTCTATTTATCAAGCTTTATCAGAAGACCAAACCCTTCATGTCCTTTTAGTGTGGTCTCAATATTGTGAGGCTTGTCTATGAGCTTTATGAACTAGACTGCCATAGGAGCCGTAATCAAGAGGACATCTAGATGAAGTTTCCCTCCCGATTGCTACAGTCCTCCTCTACTCGGAATGATGATCAAAGTTCCTTTGTTTGACCCAAACGAGCTTTTCACCTCTTATCCTCTCCATATTCCTCTCATGGGAGGCTTTTCAACTACTATCTCTTAGACTAACTCCTTGTTGAACTCTCTATCACCTTCTCCTCCTATCATTGACCACATTTCCATTATCAGTATTGAATTTGACCGGATTTAGTCTTTAGAGGAGAACTTGAGAGATTTTGAAGGGTTCCTTAATCGAAATAATATCCTCCCTTAGGTGGGGAATGTGGTTAACACTATAAGAGACATGCTCATCTCAAATAAGAAAGGTTTAGAGATGTTGAGGGCATTATCCATGATTGTTAAAAGCCATGTACCCTTGAAATATGTACCCCATCAGGATAACTAGTTCGATGCCTCTACTTCTCATATCAACATTGACATACTAGGGTTGAACATGCATATGGTGGATTCTACTACTCCTAGCATCAATGCCTCATCCACTCCCTTGGGTCACATGGGTATGTCTAGTAGCTTGACCTCTGCCTCTGTTGCAACACATATCTCTATGGTTAGCACTAGTACTACATCCGTCGATGGGATTGGTCCTCTTGGAGGTACTGGTGGATGTGGTGGCACATTTGGCACACCTCAACCTCCTCTACCCTCTAATCGTATCTTGAACAATATCTTATAGAACATGGGGCAATTAAAGTTACAACTTACAAACCTAGGCTCCACTTTTGGTCAATCATCCATGCTTGCATACTATAGGAAGAGTCCCCTTGACATCACTATCTTGAATACGATCCATCCTCCCATGGCTGAATCACAAAATTTCAACATGTTCAACCATGATGGGGACCCTACTATGCATATTTACTCTGTTATGACTATGTGTAGTGATTACCATAGCCTAGACTTTGTATTTCTTAAACTGTTCTCGCAGTCCCTTAAGGGAACTGCAATAGAGTGGTATAGCTCCTTGCCAAATCATTCCATCCATACCTTTGATCAACTTATGGGTTTTTTCCTTAAAGCATTTCAGGCTAACATTGGTAGCAGGGTCACTATCGTTGACCTTGTTCATTGTAAGCAAAAAACCAATGAAAAAGACACAAACTTTATCTTGAGATATCATTCAATCTCTACCAGGATCCCCTTTGCCTTGTCGGATAGTGATTTCTTGAGGATGTTCATTGGCAACGTGCAACCAACATTGAGGGAGAAGTTGTCTCCTAATCGTTATCAAAACTTTTTCAATATGTGTTACGCACTCACGGAGTACCAACACGCCATGACATAGTTTGAAGATACTACTTTGAACCCTTGCAGTGGGTCATTGATAGGCACATACACGAAAGGGTTTAGAAATAACAAAGCTATAGCTAATATTGTAGTTTTTCCCCCAATGGCTGCTACACAGAGATCACGACAGAATAGACTCTTCATGCTAAATTAAATGACTCCTTCTTAAGCATAATGTTGTGATTGCTAAAAGATAATCTGATTCCCCTTCTCAAGTTTAGACCATTATCTGATAACAAACCCATTCCATGTTGGTACGATGGGTCAAAATTTTATCATTACCATCGTGTACCTAGTCATGACACTGAGTGATGTTATTGTCTTTGAAATATTATCCAAGACCACATCGACAATGGTGCGATTAAAGTTGATGTGCAAAAGCACAAATCAAATAAGTTTGTTGATAAGACCAATAGTGATTTGCAGATATACACCATTCCATTTCCTCAACATTCAATGAATTTTATATCTACATCACATCCTCCTTCAGATGATGTTCCATTTGTGAACATGGTCACCATCACTCCTATTTGTTTGCATCCTAGCCAGAAGGGGAAGGTGTCTGACACGTCATTATCATTCACCCCTTTAGATGTCCCATATTGTGGAGAGCCTTCTCCTCTATAAATCTCTGATAAATTGAACATTAAAACTATCATAGGTGTGATTGTTGACCCATAATACAGAGTTGATGTCATCATATAGGAGACTCTATTAGTAAATGGTTAGCATAGGCCTACATATGACAAATGTTGAGCAACCCTGAGGATGCATGATTATTTCTCTATCCCTCCTTTGCTCAGCATCACCTTGATGGTCCTCATCAAACTGAAGGTTGTTTTGTGAACCCTTTTTATCATTCCTGAGTTGGACCCTTTTTGCCTTAAGTTGGGCTTTCACTGGTTGATAGTTGTAGCATCCTAAAATTGCACCCCTTGCAATTTTGATCACTTTTGGGTCTTCACCTTAGTGTTTTCACCCCTTGGCTTGATTGAAGACCTAGTTATGCTCATACACATCACAAACATGAAAAACCTTGATTGGCACCCCCTTGGGTACCTTGATCCTGACCCAAACTAGGGAAAGACCAGGGTGTGGCACCCCGGTCCTCACCAGGACCAAGGCATGGCACCATGGTCCTCCCTAAAATGGGCCCTCTTTAAATCCATTTTCACATTTCAAATTTGAGTGGGATTTCCCTCTCCATGTCGGCTCATGTCAAAAAAATAGTTAGTTTTTTCAATGGGAATGTATATAAAGAGGTTTTCCCCTCTCATTTGATCATCACATGAATACACAAGCATCTATCAAGCATACATGGGATAAAAAAGTCAATCATTCAAAATAAATTGAGTATTTTCAATATTCCTTCAAGCCTTGGAGCATAAATAAAGTCAAGATTCAAGCATTGAAGTGGAGATCTACATCCTATTTCATGAAATCCTAATTCCATGTGAAGGCAGGGAAAACTTCATAAGGAGGTATAATCATTTAATTTTCAGTCACAATTCAACATCTCCCTCAAAAGGAGAACCTTTCCTTTCAGTCATTTCAATCACATTTATCTCAATTTCATGGTTAATTACAAAACCGAGGTTTTACCTAAGGCAAGCCCCTATTCCCAACCTATTTCCCCTTCTTTCTGTAGGAAACAGGTGCACAACTATACTTGTTAGAATAAGCTTCAAACACAGAGACGAAACAACCCTTTTTGGTGTGTAGAAAATTTGGAGGACCGTGTTGCCAAGTCATGACACCTGCTTTTTTGAGGCATTTTTGCAAACTAGATTCAAATCATCTTATATTGCTCAAATCTAGGTGCACAACGAAATCAAGAACCTGTAGCTCATTATTTTCTCAGTTTTATCTCTAATTACAACACTTTACCCTAAATTAGCATTTCAACTTACAAAAGAGGGATCAACTTACAAAAGAGGGAAAAACACATCATAATAAATCAATCCACTTAGTATTAAGTCCTTATCTAATTTTTGATTGAATCTAGTGTATTCCTCCTTTCTTTTGAATGTAAAGGAATTCTTTCCCCAGAGCAAAAATTGATTTGGTGATTTCTCCTTCTATGTTGCAAATTGCCAAATAATTTTTTTCCCTTTACATTTTGGTGAACTGACTCCTTAACCTTTAATTCTGATTTTTGTTTTTAGATCTGAGTGTGTATACAATTTAGATTTTCATTTATAAGTTTGATTTCCTTTCAAATTTTAAAAAAATTAGAGGTTAAATTCACTAAAAGCCTAATTTTTAATTTAAAAATTGAACTTGGTGATTATCTAAATTTTGAATTAATTATTTCAGATTTGAGTCTCTTGTTTCAATTTCAAAATTCAAATTTTCACTTGCAAGATTCAATTTCAAATTTTTAAAGTTAAGTGTTTAATTTCAAAAACCCTAATTTTTAATTTAAAAATTGAGCTTGTGGGTTGTTTAAAATTTGAGTTTCCCTCTTCGAATTTGGTTGTTAATTTCAATTCAAAATTACAATCTTGGATCAAATTTCAATTTTAAAATTAAGTGGTTAATTAAACAAACCCTAATTTTTCAAGTTTTAATTAAATTGATTCCTTAAATTACCACATTTCAAAATTTAAATTTTAAAATTAAGAAGTTATTTTTAAAAAGCCCTAATTTTAAATTTAATTTTCTCTTCAACAATTTAAAAATTTAAAATTGGGATTTAAAATTAAGAGGTTATTTTCACAAGGCCCTAATTTTACAATTCAATCTTTTGGATACTTTTAATTTAAAATTAAGAGGTTATTGGTACATAATCCTAATTTGAAATTTCAGTTTCCTAGTAGATTGCATTATTGTTCTTTATTCTTTCAATCAATTTCTTCATTTAATTGAGTAATCTTTTTTCCTAGAATTTTGCATTATTCAATTATTTTGCAACTTTTATTCCAAAATTCAAATTTCAAATTTCAAACTTCAAATTTCAAATTTCAAATTTCAAATTTCCAAATTCCCCCCTTAGTGCATGAGTTTTACTACTATTAGACCAACCTATAGTATCTCCATGAGAAGGAGTTGTAGAATTAAGGCTTCTCAACGTTTAAATATTGATGAGATGGAGCCTAATTTGGATAACTTTTTCAATGAGGATATTGTTGGTTCTTCCAATCCTACAAATGTCCCCATTTATCCTCATTCTTTAGATAATTCTCATCATGTGGAGGAATCACTAACTAGGGTTTCCATTGACCAATTGGAGAAGATTTACAATCAATTTGAAAATCTTCAACAATAGATGAGTCAACAATTCTTGGAAAGTGAAGCTCTCCCATTTATTCAAGGATTAAAAAGAATGGTTCAAAGTGATAAACTTGGTGTTGATATCTTGTGTGGTATTTCTCATATTATTGATTCTAATATTATGCCCGTGAAGAGTTGTGTTGAAGCCGTAGGTTATACTCAACCTCCTAATCAAGTTAATCATTACATTCCATTGACTACTCCTATGGCTAGTGTTCCCACATTTACATCAAACATCATGGCTACCTCTACACAAAATGCTATACCTACAAATGTTATTCAAGGGGGTAAATCCTCTTCTTTCATTCCTCGTACCATGATTCTTCCATTTTTTACCCAATATTCTCCTATACCTATGAATGCTAGTCAAGGGGGAAACTCATCTTATTTAATTCCTCATAACATGAGTCTTCCATTTGTTACCCAATCCTCTTCCATACCTACCTATAATAATGTTCCACCTCCTTACTCTCAACCCCCTCCATCATTCAATAATATTACCCCTCCTTCTCAACCCAACATGTCCAACTTCAATACTTCTACTAAAGCTACCATCAATAGTCTAGCTCAAACAATGTCTTCCTTGAAACAATAAATAGATTCTATGAATCAATCTAAGTATAATGTGCCCACATTTGATGTAGCGGGCCCATTATATAATGACATTGTCCGAGTTAACCCTCCTAAAAATGTGGAAGTCCCTCAATTAAAACTTTATAATGGAAAAGGTGATCCCTTGACTCATGTTAAAACACTTCAAACTTTGTGTAGTGATTTTGCTCATGACCAAAGATTGTTGGCTAAATTGTTTACTAGAACATTAAGGGATAAATTTGCAATAGTATTGTTCTTTGCCTCCTTATTCTATTACTTCTTTTCAACAATTGGCTAATGCTTTTATTCAATAATTTCACAATAATATTAGTCCTAAAATCACTTTGACTAATTTGATGCATTGTAAACAAGGTGTTAAAGAAAAAGTGACCGATTTTACTGGTAGATATAAGGATTTGTATTCTCAAATTTCTTTTCATGTGCTTGATCAAGATATTCAAAATATTTTTATTGATAATTTGCAAAAATATATCAAGGATAAACATCTCTTTTCTGAGTTTACTTCCTTTACATAGTTGTGTGTAGTACTTCACAACTATCATCTTATCGTGAGTCAATTGGAACAATCACTAATACATTTGGGGTCAAATTCCGATGGAGGTTTCCGACGGACAAGGAGCATTGTGTGAAAATTTGATTTTTTTTTTTTTTAAATGCCTCTGTTCGTTGGAATTCTGACGACCTCAGGCATTTTATTAAAAAAAAAAAAAACACAACGCATTTTCATTTTGAAAGAAAATCTTGCCTCCCTGCCCCCCCCCTCCCCCCCCCCCCTCCCCCCCCCCCCCCGCTGGAGCGATCTCTGCACAAGCAAGGTAAGCACTCTTTGTTTTTCAATTTCTTTCTTAACTCATTTTTTCGCAATTTCATTTTCTTTCTTTCCCAGTGTATTGCTGTGTCTGCTCCCACCTGACATTACCTGTCCTCACCCCTGGATGGCCAATCGAGGAGTAATGTGGATGGGATGGATTGACCCACACCGACTAGTATAGTTGATAGTAGGGAGGGCTTCTATTCTTGCTCACGGGGTTTCTAGCTGCATCTTAAGGGGCTTTTGTTCTTGCTCACGGGGTTTCAATGAGAAAGAAAGAAGTTAACCCCGATGGAGCACCCCTGGTTCGAGTCCAATAAAATCCCTCCCCTAATTAATGAGGCCGAAGCCTACCTTCATTTTGCATGGGAAGAGGAGGATGGTAACAGTAGTATAATGAATGGTCCTTGCCCTCTCGATAGAGTAGGATAAGCAATAGCCAGGAGTAGTCTTGTCCTTGTGATAACTCTCATAAAAAAACCCCTTCGATTATGCTTTGATGCTTGGACTTCTATGAAGAATAGGTCATTGAATTCTAGGTGTATGGGTGTTTGGGCTGTGGATGTTGAGGCCAGATATTGGGCTCGTTTGATGGTGGAGTGGATTTGGGATTGGAATTAGTTGTTGTGGGGATTGTGTGTGGTGTTTGAGTTGGGTCTTTGCCTCAAAGTTAGGGTGAGGGCCGAGGAGGGAGGAGAGGATGTGTATGCAAGAGGAATGAGGGAGATTAGTAGTATGAGGTCTAGGGTAGAGATTTCTTGAAATTGGAGGGCTTGAATAGATTTTAGATTGATCATGCTTAGATTTGTTGAAATTGGAGAGCTTGAATAGATTTTCTCTATTTCAAGTTTATGGATCCAAAGATATTTAAATGAATAATGTATGCATGGACAAACATGTCTCTTATATGATACATGATTATATATGACAAATTATTTAGGGTGTGTGATTAAAAGTAGTTTACATTTGTTAACACTCTCCCATAAACTTTATTTTATTACACAACTTAACTAGATGATGGATGCCATCTATGAAAAATAGTTTTATTAGATTCCCATGTATAAATGGAGAACATTTAAGAAAAAAAACCTTCTCCAAAGTATACAAACGCAATCCTGTTTTAACACCCTTGATTATGTGTTTTCATATCTTTCCTTTTCAGAACATTGTCTTTCAAAATGACCAAAATAATTATAATACTATAAAGCCTTTCTTTTTCTTTGCTCGTCAATTATTCATAAAAATATGTCTTTCATAGTTTAATCAATAAAGGATATGATATTTGACAAGAGAAAAGTACTTTTCATCCAATGATGGCTTTCTTCAAAGTTGTCACCACCAATCAACTTTGTAGCGATAACAATCAATATACTATTCACCATTTGGAATGATTAGTGTAATAAAAAATCATAGATTTAACAATAATCTTTATGATCAATGCTACAAGTTTTTAGATTTAACAATGATCCCTACAACCAACACAATATGTTTTTAGATTTACCACCAATCTATGCGATCAAGCTACAATTTTTTTGGATTTAGCAACATTCTTTACAGTCAATGCTACAACTTTTTATATTTATCAATGATCTCTTTGATTAATATTATATATTTCACATATATAATTACTTCAACTACAAATTTCATGCCTCCACATGGATATAATTCAAATGACCCTTATAATGGTAAAAAATTAAATTTTATAATTTTTAGTAGGATATCTACCCTTGCATGTGTTTGATGCTATAATAGACTTCACTTATATAAAGAAAGAAGAAAATACAATAGAATGAATGGAGACAAGGATGACTAATATGGCCAAACAGTAAAACTAAAAGGTCTAGACAACATGTTGTTTTCTCTAAATAATATATATTGCAATTAATTTTTTAATTAAACCTTCATAGCTTCTCAAGGTTGATCCTAGGCCAATCATGAATGATTAATATTGCAAGCTTCCTCATATTGCAAAATCTAGATAGTCTTTTGGAATTATAACAACTTTAGAGAATTATCAAATGTGATCATACTAAATTTAGGCTTCCTATTGAAGTTAAAAGGGGGCATTACCCAACTAGTTTGATGATTAGGTCCTATTTATGCCTTATCACTTAAGTTTACTTAGGTTTCACATGGGATACTTATCACTTCACATGCGATCTTATCTTATCACTTTATTTCTCATATCATAAGATTAGTACACTTGTCATAATCTTATGATATCTTACTCCTCATCTTGGCCTATATAACCAAGGGGTTTCCTTTGTAATCTCATTTTTATTTGCATTCATTGATAAAATATAGCTTATTCTTGTCTATGAGTGTAGTCATCTAAGGATAGGAAAAATTCACCATTTGCGTAAGAAAGATGGATAAGATAAATGATTTATGTGAAATAGATTCACCTAAGAGAAAGTAGATTCACATAAGGATAGGTGGATTTTCCTAAAGATGAAGGGATAAGACTTAACAAAAAGAGGACTTAGGATGATGACAAGGAGGATTCATTTAAGGATATGGCATATTCACCTAAGGGATAGTGTATTCTCCCAGGAATATGGAAAAATTATTGATTGGTGGAATGACATACTAGATCAAGGAATGATACAAGGGTAGATTCACCTAAATATAGGGTAAATTCAGCTAAAAGGGTACACATGAGATTGTGGTACTGAGTACCTATCTATGGATGGTGTATTTGGATACAAGTATGATGAAACCATGCTTGTGTATGATGAAACAAAGTCCAGATCTCTATTACAGGTCCAACATAATCTCTATTATTTTAGACACCGTTTTATTAGCATATCCAATTAGGGTAGTTTATGGGTTTAATTATGGATCATGTCGTCTATTTCCATGCACTATTGAACTTATTTGGATGTATTGTGATTATTTTAATTTTGAAGTTATAAATAAATTATATTTGTACCTTAGAAAGGGTAACTCCAATTGATGTTTGGGCAGTTTATTTGAAAACTTATGGTGATTATTGCCCTATGTTATGTAATGGAGTTATTTTTACACTAAGTAATTAACTAGAAAAATGAATTTGTATTGTTATACAAGTATGATGAAACCATACTTGTGTGTTTATATGTTTGTGCATCCTATTGAGAACCAACCTCGCTGTTGAGGAACTCAATAAATGTGGTGTTAAGTAGAAGAATGGAAAACTCAAGAAGCTATGGTGACATATTGTGGCATTAGTAGGGATTATCTCTATTGACCACACCTTTCAAAGATAGTATCCCCTAGTTCTCCTCATAGAATTGACCATTGGATGGCTCATAGTGGTATCCTATCCTACATTTATCTTGATGACATTGCCGATAGTTGGTATGTGGTTCTTGGTATGGGTTTCCTCTTACCCTATTATCTTATTTATATCTTTGTTCCAACATGTGGAGATTGATTTTTTTGTCATGCTATGACGATTTTCATGTTTGCATGTGTTTTGACATTATGCAAATAGATATGATGTCACATCATACTTATGTTTTGATATAGTGTAGGTGATGGTTACATGTTGTTGATGGTAGCGATTTGGGTTCAAAGACACAATTCCACACACACACACAAATATTTGAAGATGAATTTTATATTATTCCTTCTTAGTGGCGATTAGTGTTGGAAGATTTGCACACATGTAGAGAGGAACTCATGTTAGATACAATAGGTTGTGTTTGATAACATATGAATGTGCCTCATGATGTATACATATAGCTTTGGTGTGTGACATGCATGCACATTTTTCCATAAGACACATTGCTATGTGGCATGTGCCCTATGCATGTCTTCTTTGTGAGGCATGTTGCTATGTGCAATGTGGCCCTAGGTGTGTCTTCTCTATGAGGTGTATTGCCATGATATGTTAGGATTTGTAGTGTGCAAGCCACAAATGCATGCATGAGGGACTATTATTATAGTCATGTTTTTTGGGCATGTAGCCTAGGTATGTCTTCTCCATTAGGTACATGGCCATGCCATGTGGGAGTTTTTGTGTTCATGCCACAAATGCACACATGAGGGACTATTATTGGAGTCATGATGAATCTTCACTCTATTTAGCCATAATTTCTAGTCGTATAGTTATGTAATGTGCACTTTTAAGGATTGTGAAGTTTCCTTCAATTATTGATGATCTCTCATCTTTGTTGCATGGGCCAACGATTTTATTTTATCTTGTTTGAATTAGTTTAATCACTATTGTGAGTTTTCTCTATTGTGTAGTTATTGTGGCTATGTTTGATTTGCTATTGGAATTGAACACATTTATTTGACTTATTATTGGTACTATTTTTTCTTTCTTTCAATATTTATGATCTTTGGTAGTTTAGTGAAACTCTTGCTATTTTTAAATGTTGCCTTCTTTGTTGTGATGTGATTCCTCACCAAGATCAACGTAGATAAACTTGGATGAGTGTATATAAGGAATCAAACATTGGGAAAATTTGAGGATAGGGGTAAGTGTTTGTTGTATGGGTAGCTACGATCCACTTGTACATTCTTAGTGATTATTGATGGCTATGTCTTGGAGGCTAATCCCATTAAATAAAAAAGGGGGAGGTCATACATAATCGTATGGATCCTCCCTAGTTGTGTGTGGATTCAAGACCATCATTTCATATGGTTCTTGGTTACTTTGTGAGACCATGGCATCCTCTTAGACCAATATGTGAGCCTTGTATTGTTATCCCTGCAATGTGGATGAATAAGTGTATGTTAAAATAAATGCTTTGCATGCCATATAGTTGCATATGAGTTGTTCACATCATCAGATCATGATTTAGAATATGTGAAGTTGAATGATTGATTATGAAAATGTGTTATACATTGAAGCATAATCTGTAAGATGTTCTCTTCAAGAAAAAATATTTATGCTTTCATAGTGAAATGTTGACGAAATGGGGTACTAGTCTAGGAAAGTAAACTACAAACTTATACATTCACCATTTCAAAACATTTTATTAGGGAATAGTCAATTTGGTTCAATTTAATTCCTTTAGGAGAGACCAGCAATATGATTAATTGTTCCATTTTGATGTGATTGGATATGATTAGATATAATTTCATTGAAGATGCAAGAACTAAGTAAAATTATGCAAAATTGACAAGATTAAGCATAAACAGGCAAATAATAAAGCAAAAGGCTAACATAGAGGTACATATTTGGAAATAAGACTCTAAAATGAACCTAATCAGTTACCTATAGGGAAAATGAGGTTAGAGATAATCTACCGATATGGAAAGTGGTTAAACTCTACCTCTAAGTGGCTCATCTTGAGCATTGTCGGTATATGGGCATTGATGGCATATTATATCTAGTTCTATCATTTTTGTGGGTGCAAAATTAACAAGGCAAAATAGTATTAGTGGGATCATGATCTCATCAAAATGGTTTTGGTTTTGCATTTATGATAGCACATTGATCACACCTTACAAAAGGTTCCAATCTCATACATAGCATCCCAAAGTAAGGTCAATAATGATGTAACTTAATGCTTAAACTGGAGTTCTGGGTAGTCATATACCGATCATTTCCAGGATTGATGCTTAAACTAGAGTTCTGGGTAGTCATATACCCATGGCATAGGGTAGGGGTGACCTACAAACAATGCTAGTTCTAGATGCCTGTTTGCTTGGTGTATAACTTGTCAAAATTAGATCGATTGGCTACAGGTCTGCCATAAAGTTTCCAACCTATCACCAGTGAAAATATAAGAAGCAAGGCTTAGAATACTCAAAAATGTCTCTCAAAAAGTTTGCAACAGGCAAACTTTTAGTAAGAATCTGCAGACACAATGCTCAGAAATTCACACAATCAACTACATTAAATACGTTCTCTATTAAGTTCAATGTTTTAAGATGAAAAAGAAGAGTTAAATGGTTCTGGTTCGATTTGCAATTTTTGTGAAGCTTTTGCACTAAAGTTTCCATAGCCTGATTTTTTTGCCTATGAAGAAAGACCATGTCAGATAATATCAGCGAAGAGCAAAATAAGGAGACAATTGCTAGATTATGGTCTAACTTGAAAAGAAAAGGTGATGGGAAATGTTATTGTCCCTGCAAAATTTGTAAGGGATTAAAGACTAGAAGACTTCTAATCAAAACAACTAAGAAACATTGTAGGCAGCATGGTCACATTGAAGGGGGAAATGATTATCATCCACCGGTAAGTTGTTCATTATATCGTTTTAACAATTTATATGCATAAGAAATCACTTGATAATGAGATCATGATCATGGTTTATTTATGTTGATCATTGTTATATAGGTTGAGAACCCCAGGGCACATGATATGGACCAACACAACCTGAAGAATATGGTTTTTGAAGTGGAGGAACATGGAGGTGTGAATATCGAAGTTGAAGATAATGATCCCATGGAAGATGACGATCATGCACCAGAAAACACAATTGAAGATGATGGTACAAATACATTGATCCATGACATATTTAGTACTGGCACAATTGATCATGATGATCAGGATGACCTTGATGTTCATGATTTACCTCTTCTTGAGAAGGCATATGAGCCCCTTTACAAAGGCTCCCAAACAACTCTTCTCTCTACTGTATTGTTGTTGGTGAACTTGAAGGTTATGAATGGCTTATCCAACATAACAATCTCATGTATGTTAAGGTGTGTCATACATGTCATTACAGTTAATAAATGATGAATCATGTACCATTAATATTCTTTATATTAACACCTCAAATTTTCTTTTTTTGTTGTAGATTGATAGGTGAGTTTTTCTTACCACCATCAAATATTCTACCTCGCTCATACCTAGAATTATCTGCCATTATGAAAGATATTGGAATGGAGTATCAAACAATAGATGCTTGTCCCAATGATCATATTATATATCATAAACAACATGAATTTGGAACAGAATGCCCTGAATGTCATATTAGTAGATATTGAACAAATCAAATAACAAAAATGGTGCCTCGCAAGGTTCTTTGTTATATTCCCATTATTCCACGTATGCAACGATTATTCAGGTGCACTAGCTTGGCACAATTTATGGATTACCATGCACACAATAGAAGTCAAGATGGCACTATTTGAATGCCTATGGATGGTTCAACATTTATGAACATAGAGGAAAAGTGGCCACACTTTAAAGAAGAACCTCGTAATCTCAGGCTTTCATTGGCAGCGGACGGTGTCAATCCATTTGGAGAGTTGAGATCTGTTTACTTGGTGTGGCCTATTTTTGTTATCAACAATAATATTCCTCCATGGATGTCAATAAAGAGGGAGCACATAATGTTGGCAATGATTGTTCTAGGTATTTTATCATTTAATAGTCATCTACATTTAATTATAAATATTGCAGTAAAATGGTCACAATAATTATGTAATGTTTTTGTTCATTCCACTAGGCAAGTACCAAGTTAAAGATATGAATGTATATATTGAGCCTCTTATCAACGAGTTGCTAGAGTTATGGAATGGTGTGACCATGTATGACATCTCTAGACCAATAGGACAAAGACAATTTCAATTCCATGCAATGCTTGTATGGACAATACATGATGCCCCAGGGCTAACACATTTTTTGTGGTATGTTATAGTGTTCAAGTTGCACATGATAATTATAATTATAAAAATTAACAGATTTAATAGAATTATACATTATCTTGTAGGTCTTCAAACAAAGGGAAAATTTGCATGTCCAGTTTGTGGTTCAAAGATGAAATCCCGTCATTCAAAAAGTTTAGGAAAGTGGGTGTTTGATGAGTATAGGCACTTCACAAAAATCATAAGTACCAAAATACTAAAAAAAACATCTTTTCAATGGGAAAGAAGAGACTACATCAAAGCCACGAAGAATGACTCCTCACTTATGGAAGTTGGAATATAATAGAATTAATCATCAAGGTAATGCCATTCCATCTAATGGTTTATGTTTGGAATTTGAATTTTTCTATCGTGTTTTGTTTACTGATGATGTAATTGATGATACTGAAGGTCGTCAAGGCATGGATGGCCACCTTCCAAAGGGACTAAAAAGTTATCCCAGACAATTCAGTAGATTGCCTTACTATGAGCAGCTACAAATTGTGCATTTGTTTGATACAATGCATATTGGAAAGAATATAATAGAGACATTATGGAAAATATTGGATGGAAGGCGTGACAAAGAAAAAATTGTCAAAATTTGTAGTGACATTGTGGAATCCAATCATGCAATGAAAAATGTCATTCAATCAAATAGCAATGGAGATTAGATTAATATAAGTGCCCTTCCTTGGTTATTAATGGAGTAGCAAAGCAATTATATAAAAGAAGTCATACTAAAAATTTGATTTCCCACAGGATTTGCTGCGAACATAAACAATCTCATATCAAAGAAGAGTGAATTTGGGCCAGGGATGAAAACGCATGATTGGCATACCTTCATTAAGGTAATTCGCGTTCTTCTGTATTTACTATATATTTGTATGTTGCGCATGTACTTTTCATTGTATTATGTTAGAAAACAATGAAAAGATCATTTTATAATTGTTGCAGTACGTTCTACCTCTATCTCTCCTAGACCACTTCGACAATAATATCAAGCAAGTCATATATGATCTTGGAAAATACATTAGGTAAGTAGTGATGTTTGTTCAATTTGTTGTATAGATATTATATTTTCCATTTGTTTTACTTGTTATGCAATATATTGTATATTATTTTATAAAGTCTCGTTTATATATTTTTGCGTCTTCAATCTCTTTTAGGTGGTTGTCATCTAAAGAAATCCACAAGGAAGATATAAAATATTGGAAGAGAAAAATCCCTCATCTAATGTGTGAAATGCAAAAGTGTCTACCTTCAACTTTTTTCAATGCACAAGAACACTACCTCATACACCAAGTTGAGGAGATTGAATTGTGTGGACCTGTACACACTAGGTCAATGTGGATGGTTGAGAGGCACTTGAAAATTTTGGAGGCTTTGGTTTGACAAAGAGCACATCCTGAGGGTTCTATGGTGGAGGGATATATGGTATACCAAACTATGGTGTACATTACTGAATATCTTCCTAAGTTTGCAGCAAAAATCCACATAGATCGCATTTGGGATCCCAACCCCATTAGTAGATTCAAAGGGGAGCATTTGATGGGGAAAGGCAGATTGAAGAAAGTGAGAGGTAATTATAAGATGTTATTGTAGTAAATTAATTCATCATCTTCTAAATAAATCAGTCGTAAGTGGTCTATTATTTATTTGTACAATTGGTCGGGAGTGGGATGCGCTACATTTGTATATTGCAAACAATCTTGATTGGATGACGGTGTGGATTGAACGATGTCAACATTCTGGTCGCACATTAACATGGGATGGTGTCACTTCATTGGTTAAAGAAGCTCATCGTAATGGAGATTCCAATGTTACACAAAGGGAAATTGATTTAGCATATGGTTTAAGAGATCAATAGGTATGTATAATTTTATTAATTACCCATATGTTTATCAACTCATGATGCAATAATTTTAATATGTTAGACATATTGTAGGTCAAACACCACAAGGCTATGTGCTGCAATGGTCATAAATTTCGCATCAAACAGTTGGATGACATGAAGAAAACTTGTGATTCTGGGATAACTGTAGTCTTTGAGGTGACCAATATTTCATCTAGAAATGACATACATCCTCAAGAGTCTCAAAATCGATACTATGGCATTTTGGATGATATACTTGAGTGTGACTTTAATTCCTTCAAATTAGTTTTGTTCGTCGTCAAATGGTATAGGCTACAACTAAATAAAAATGATCCTGATAGAACTATTATCAAACATGATAATGGATTTACAATGGTTAATACAAGGTCGTTTGAACGAGTTGGGGATGAGCCCTATGTTCTTCCAAGTCAATGTGAGTAGGTATTTTACTCGGAGGTTCCACATAAATCGGGTTGGTCATTTGTTGTTAGACATGATCCAAGAGGAAGGCCGATAATGTATAATGTGATGGAAGAAGAAGATACCGAAGAAGTAGAAGATGATATAGATGATGATCATAATCGATAGTTAGTCGATGATGTTCCTGATGGAAATGTACACGAAGAAGAAACTGATGATGATGATGCTGTTGCTGCTGATGATGATGGTGATGGTGATGGTGATGGTGATGGTGATGGTGACAGTGATGGTGACGGTGATGGTGATGACGACGATGATGATGATGAACACAATGATGATGATGACGACGATGATGATGATGACGTCGACGATGACGACGACGACGACGATGATGATGATGATGATGATGATGATAATCATCATCATCATCATCATCATCATCATGGTCATGATGATGAGTTGGATGAAGAAGAAGATCAATGATATGAATGAAATGTATGAGATGCATTTATTATATTATCTATTTAATATTGATATCTTGATAGAAATTGATTTGACTTATATGGTTACATAAGTAATTCACATGTTTTGAATTCTAATGCCATTACTTAATTAATTCATGATGCACCTCTAGCTATGTGATAGATGGTGATTTAAAATACATATGTGATGGATTACATGCTTATGATGATACATGTGACATTTTTTGAACTTTGTGTTTATTTATGGAATGTGGACTACTTATTAGCTATGTGATGGATGGTGATTTATGATACGTATGTGATGGATTACATGTTTATGATGATACATATGTGATTCTTATGATGCTAAATTACATATATGATGATACATATGTGATGCTTATGATGCTTATGATACTACAGTATTTATTGCTTATCAAATTACAAATGTAATGCTTATGATGCTCAATTGTTGGTGCAGAAAACTAAACCCCTTTGATGAAGATCCTGCACAGTCTCATGGATCGATAGGTATAAGTCAATACACCTTATAGAAATAATATATTTTTTAAAAATTACAAGAAAAACAAACTTCCTCAGTTTTTCAAACCTCAACATTAGCAGCAAATCTAATACAATTATCAACACTTGAGGCCCCAATTGGACTTACTCAAATTTTAATCTCAACATCAACTTTATGGCCAACTTCTTCATCAATATTACCCTCATTTGCAAAATATCTCTTTCATTACCAACTAACTCTCTCATTTGATGGTGCACAGGTATCACTAAATAGGTATTTGTTAGATGTGTCTTCCTCGAGTGAGGGAAATGCAGGAATAGAAGAGGAAAGTGAGACATGTAGTAGATCTCAAATAGGGAGATCAACTAGAGGTCAAAAGATTAGAAGAAAATTCAATAAACACGGAATTTTTTCTTGCTCAAGGGGGGTCATGTTCTTATGATGATGAGACCAAAGGCAACATTGAGGTGCCCTTGAGGTACAAACATCTACTGAAACAATGTGTACCCAAGGAACTTCCTCCAATAAACACTGATTTTTGTGTTAATGAGAGGATATAACACATAGCACCTTCGTCGTTACATGGTTTGGGCCTATTTTCCATGGACAACATAAAGGTCTGTTACAACAAAGTTGCTGAATTGATGGAGTTTGTTGGACCTTGTTACAATTATAATGATTGGATGCAGATTGTTCAATATAAAAAAAGTATGCGTAGGTATGCACTGTCAGCCAATTATATACAGAAAAAAGATAATGATCAAAGTAAACGAGTGGCTATATACATTGATGGAAGGCCAAAAGCAACAAGGAATATTGTAGGTTTTATAAATAGTACGCGACCTGGGTCAACTAATAAGCAACCCAATTGCATATTTGAGGCATGTGAGGGAAATTGTGTGTTTGTATGTGCGATAAAATCAATAAGTGCAAGGGAAGAGCTGCTAATTGATTACAATTTGAATCGTATAAATACAAACAAAGTTACTATCATGGGGGTGGTACGTACTATATATATACCATTTAAGCCAACTTCCAATTAATGAATCCAATAAACCATTGTATTATTAAGTTTTTTTGCTAAGTCTATTGGTTTCATTTCGCTAATGTTTTTATATTTTTTCTTTGTCACAGGGCCACATGGATCCACCACATAGCACAGATAGGGATGTAGGTCCTGACACTTCTACGAAGTAGGTAAACCTCATTGTAATTGTACAAATTAGATAGAAGCAAACTGTAACATTATGATCTTTTCTTGAGTGTTTTGAAGTAATTTTGATAGTGTTAATTATATTCTTGTTACAGACGGATGTTCGGGATAAGGGAAAGGAACCTGCAATACCTCAGCACCCCCATAGGGATGTGGGGTGCTCGACAGTGTTATGCGCTGATGACATCGCACTTAGTGCAAACCCTATACAATTGGTACAAAAGAATATTAGAAAAATTAGCCAAGAGATTGTTGATTTGGCAACCATAAGCCCTCAGACTGATGAGATAATAGAGAGGGTGCAACTATTGTTGCGGATAGTGGAAAACTTGCAAGTAAGTAGTAATGAAAGCTTTAATCATAACAAAAGTTCAATAACGGTTTATATTTTTTTCTCTTTTAGGTCATTAACTAAAATATGTATGTGTTGTTTTTACAGAAATTTATAAGGCCTCATCATCCTAGTGGCAATGATTAGGGTATTGCGGGTAGTTTAGGTGATGACCATGTTCTATATATTAAAACCACTCCTTTGGACTTGTGAACTTGCTTTTTTAATGTTTTACATATTTAATGTATTACTCTTCAGGTGCGGACATGAGTCCGAGGTCGACCCCAACTGTATTGCCGACTGCAATGTCGGCAACACGTAGCATGCAGACATTGTCTGTTGCACCGACTTGTGTTGACCCGCCCACTGGTGGTAGATCCCTCTTTTTCTCTCTCTTTCGTTATGTGTTTATTACCCTTGAAGTGTTCTTTCTTGGAGGCATTTCATAGTGGATTCATTTACTATCGTAGAAGATGCACATGAGGATGTGCCAGAGGCGACTACTGGTGATAACATACCATCATTTCCTAGATCTTCCCGTATTGCTAGTATGGGAACGTTGCAGGTCACATTGGTGGTGAGCGACGAAGAATTTATTCCCTTGAAGATACATAAGGTTCTAGGTACTTTAAAATTATTATTATATATAGTCTAATTATAATTTACTTACTGATCACTCATTTTGGACTAATGATCCCATGTTTTTTTCGCAGGAAATGATATTTTTTATAAAAATCTTAATGACATTACATTGCAGATATTTGGGCCCACCATATGTAAATGGTGGAACATCATATGTGAACTAACCCTTATCCACTATTTTGATTTCATATCATTTCTAGAATAGTTTTCCTTTTATCCATTTCTTGAACTATATCAAAGGTAGCTTCAATTTCTTTCTAAATCTAATAGGTTTGTTTTTACTTTAAAGGTGGAATGACCAAGAAAAAAAGTTAAAAGATGAACTCACAAACCGTATGGTAGGGTTGTTTGGAAATGACACATTTGACAAGACTAAGCTCCTGGAAAAAGCTGGCACATATCTAAAGTATGTGAGGGACCAATACAGGACACATTTAGAGAAGAACGTAAAGTATGAGCGTCCCCCCATGATTCCAGAGAGGGAGTGGAAGGACCTGATTTTGGATGCAAATGAGAGAATTGAAAGGAAAAAAGGAAATACACCACCAGATGCCAAAAGAAGGTATGTGATACTATTAAGAATGTGAATATGTACTAATTATTCATTATATTTATATAATCTAACATATTTCAAACTTTTCATAGATTGAGTGACATGTCAAAGGCAACCAAGGCAAGACAAGAAAAGCATGGGCAACACAAACTCGGCTCTGGTGGTTATATGAAACTTGCCGCATGAATTGTAAGAATCAGTAAATTAAGTATCACATCAAAATATTTATAAATTGTAAACAATTTTTTTTTTATCAAACAATATAAGCAAAATTCACAATACTAAGAAAAAATGCAGGGCTTTGAATTCAATAGAGCACCCACAGAAGATGACAAGAGAATTGGCTACCAGCAAGGCTATATGGCCGTGGCTGAACGGCTATGAGAATTGAGTGGGCAAACATGAGATTCTGATGCATCTGTCACAACGGTAATTAAGCTAAATAAAAATTATTTCAAATTGAATACTTTACCAATAATCTATTTGATGTTAAGTTTCAACATAAAGTGACTAAATTTTTTTTAAATAAGCAAGCAATGATAACACTGCGCATGACATTGGAATGCAGCATGATAATCGTGGAACATAACCTATACATGAAGGTCCAGATGTGCATCCTAGTAGTGGAGGTATTCATTTGCTATTCAAATTTTTTTATGTAATTATTAATACAATTAAACATCTTAAATTGAAAATTAGTGTAGTAATTAATGTAACCTTTATTGTTATAATTTTAGAGCATGTAGTCAGTGGTGACCAAGTGGAGCATGATCCGGGTAGACAACATCAGGAACGTGATGCTCACCAATCAGGTAAAGAGGACCACTGTTATTCCTTTAAACAAATTTAATTGCAATTGGTGTATTGATTAATGTAACATTTCGTATTTCAACTCTAGAGGATCTAGAGGGTGTTCAACATGTCGAGGTTGAGGCTAGACAAAATGATGTGGAAGATGATGTGGCCCCATCAGGTAAAGAGTGTAACGGTTGTGTTCTTTAAATTAATGAAATACTTCTAACAATAATAAAAAAATGTTTTGAATTTAACCCAATTCTTTGTTATTGCAGAGGACCCCCCTTTGGTTCAACATCCTCGTCCTTTGTATAGGACTAGGCATACATAAAGAGCATGAGAAGAGGGCAGAACATCTGAAGATGGGGGAAATGATGAAGAAACCGATGTTCCACTTAGTCTTTTCATAGCTTCAAAGAAAAAACAAAGAAAGAAATGATTGTAATCTACCTTATTTGATAATGACTGATTTTTATGTGTTGATGAATGTAATTATGTGCTAATGAATGTTCGTGAATGATATGTGTTGATGATTATTGATGAATGTTGCATTTTAATGAAAGTTAATGAATTTTATGTGTTAATGAACATTATGTGATAATGAATGAATGTTATATTTTAATAATGGATGAAAGAATGAATGAAAGAATGAATGAATGTTAGATGTTAACGGGGAATTTAGAGTGATGTTAGGGGGGGGGAGGGGCCAAATGAGCTTCCACCTTCACGTGGTTGGCCCTATTAAGTAGAGAATAATAAACTATTCTCGAAACAAAGCGAAGCTCAATAAGATAACACACTTTTCAATATTTCATTATGTTGCATAGTTAATCTTATTGAATAATGTACATATATTGAATCTTAATTGCAAGGTCCAACAGAGCCAACATGAACAACACCATGGTGCGACTGCAAAAGTTGTGAATATTCCTCATCATGAATAAAGCTGAATTAGCGCATTCTTTGTAAAATCTCAAATGCTCTATACTTTGGAAGTTTTGAAATTTTTATGATCATATCGGTCCCCTGCCTAAAAGATTTTTTCCTTGATTTGTTTGTGATACACATTGAGAGATTTTTGTTTTCCTTTTATTTATGCATGTCTTAACCATTCTCCACATGCTTCCCATTCTTGTTTAGATTGTTGTATTTTTACATATGTTGGAATCTGTAGTTCCATGTACATGTTTTCTATTTTCTTTGTAACTGTATGAAAAGGTGTAAAATGTGGGTATAGTCCAAAATCTTGATTACCAACAAGCTATTGTTGTTTAATAGTTCCAGTGTTTGTATTAATTGAAACAATTTAACCCTTTTAACATGTTTCATAGCAAACCTGCACTTTGTATGCAATCTTATTGTTACAGTTCAATTACTAAGGTGATGTGATTTTCAAAAGTATTCCGACGAATACAAAATTGGTTTTCATTTATGTATTTTATTAAAATTTTAGAGTTTCCTCATGAACATTTAAACTTAGAAGGATTTAAAAATTCAATACAAGAGTACTGGACATAATTTCTGGAGATAGAACTAAAACTCTCTCCCATGACTTTAGATTGTTTCCATGCTCTCTAGGCTAGTAGCTTTCAGACACAAAACATAGGTCTTCTAAATTTTGTCCCAACATTAATTAGTTCCTTTCTCTTGTTTTTCATCCTTTTGGAAAGAGAATTGGAAATTGTTAGGAATGAACATCTTCCTAGGTGATTTGTTAAAATACAATGGGGAACTCAATCAAATTTTAATTCACTTCGTTTTAAGTTATTATCACAATTCATTGAATTATACTTACAAAAGGCTTATATTTCCAAGGTAAAATATCAGTATCTTTCTTGGGTGATATTAGATAGTGGGGTCTCTTGGCTTAGACAAAATCACCCTCTCATTGTATTCAAAGTAGATATTAACCTAGAAATTAATGTAAGTGATAACATTTTTAAAATTGTTAAATATAAATGATAATAAAATCAAAATAGCATAACATAGTTGATTTCATAAGAGAGAAAATGAAAAAGTTCACAATATCTTCACTCGATATCCAAGATTTTTAATCCATGAGGATGAATATGAGAATGAGATAGAAAACCAAAAGACAAGGAATTGTTTATCCAAGTTTCCAAATTTTTGAGGATAAGAAAAAAAACATAATCCTATGAAAGAAGGAGAATGTGCAAGTCATTATCTCAAGTTAAAAGAAATTGCTTAAGTAAACTAAACAAACAAATGCAATATCATACTTACGATAAAACATATCCACTTGGTGACTAAAATGGTACATTGGCACACCCCCTTAAGTGCAATTGAGGTAAGAAGAAATGGGTCACAAGGTTAGGTATCCATGTAAAATATGAAATAACCCCAAATTATAAAGAGAGTGTACCCTCTCGAAGTAGAGACAAGAAAATCCATAGGACAAAACTCCATCCCAAGTGACATATGTGAAGGATAATATAGACCCACCCCATCCCCTAAAGTTGGTGCCTCCACAAAGAAGAGAGAAAAGCAATGCAAAATGTTGAATGGTGAATGTTGTAGTAGGTTCATTTGGAACAAATGATGCACCTTTCTTTCACAATATGGAAATCTTGATTTGTCAAATTGTTGAATTCCCATTCAAGTGGAATGTAGAAAGGAATTCAAATGTATGGTTTTTGAAGTGACTCATGTGTCTTGATGTTGATGTTAAGCTGTGATTATTCCATAGAAGATTCAGGGACTACAATCATTGAAGTGTGAGACCTTGATTAATGTGAAATAGAATGTGTCATGTTGCATGATATGGTGGGGATAGAACAAGTGAATTTACAATGGGAGACGATGTAACTCGATGGGCATTGTCATCAATGAGAAGATAAATATTCTCAATTGTTTCATCAATATTTGAAAGGTGAGAGTCCACAAACAGATGTGAAATGTTTAAGTAGGCCTCCCAATGAAGTGGATCTCATAGACATGAAGAATCCTATATAGAGAATCATTGAGAGACCTTGAAGAAGCAAATTTGAACTTCGATGAAGCAATACATGATGGAGGAATATCTTGCAAGAGGAAATCAAAGTCATTATGGTGTCATCTAGATCTGAAATGTGGTCTACTTTTCAAAAAAGTAAAGATGCTTGATAGGAATGTGTCCTAGTGGGGTGAATCTAGAAGACATATAATCCTATTGCAAAGAATCATGGAAAGTTCTAGAAGAAGCAACTTTTAATTCTGAAGTAGCAACGTGTATAAGAGATGTTCTCATTTTTAGATGGAGTATCAAGAGGAGGATCACTAGTCCATGGACCATGTCATTGTTGTTAAATACCTACGCTTTTGTTCATAGTCACTTGGTGTAGGAATGAATTCAATGAGATAGGATAGGAGATCCTACATAATGTAATTTTTCACTATCCCTTGTTTCGAGTACAAATGGCTCTCTGAATTTATCTTGACAATAGAATGTCAGAATTTAATACCATAATCCATGATGAAAACTGCCAAAAATGGAAATTTATCTTAGTTCGCAATTACAAAATGCTTTTGTATAGGCCTCTTGAAGATTAAGTACATCAAATTGAGACTTTATAAATTGAGTGTATGTATTAGCAATCTCCCAAATTGTTCAATGGTCTCCAAACCTTGTCAATTTTTTATTTTTATTTTAACTCAAATATGTATGGTATAGGCATATCATTGGTTGTGTGATTTTTTTTTCCTTAAATGCTTCTATGACCAAAAGATACAAGTTTTAGATGAAAATGGGGTCTTATGGGCCTTTTTGACACAATGGTAGGTTCTTTAGACCTGAAAATACCCCAACAACTAGTCAATTGCCTTAAGTTACAAACAAATCCTTGTTTGTGAGCATGCTTCTTGATCTCAAATTTTGGTGGAATGAAATATAATATTGAATTTCTCAATCCTTTTGGATGCTTTGAAACCACCAGAAAAAAGCTACTTTGATCATTGAAATGTTGTAGTGACTTGGATAAAAAAAGAAAACTAAGTCTAAACTTTAGAAGCTAGTTTTTTCTTGTCAAATTATTTTCAATTTTCAAATCATCCAAGGATGCAAGAGGAGTATATTTTGTTATGACAAGATAAAAAAAGAACTTAGAATCTTTTGAAACCATTGAAACATGGGGACCCCTTCCCCCCCTCCAAAATCCCTATTTTTTCAGGATGCAATACTTAGGGGAAACATCCCCTTGCCGCACCACTTAGGGACGTCCTAGGGACTCCTAGGAGTCTCTTGACCATCTTGAGGATGCCTATGAGTCTCCCATGGCCCCCAGTTAGAAACTCCAATTCTAAACAAAAATGGTGAGATTATTGTGAAAATGTCATCCATATTAAAGGTTTGGCAATGCCCCCTAACCTTGATGGGGGCTCTGCCCCAAACCCCCCACAAGGGGCACTACCCATTGACCCCAAACCTCTACCCACCATTCTTATTGTTAATGCAATCATTTCCATTTTTTTTTATGTTGACTAGTTTAAACACTTAGTATGCCAAAGTTTCATCTACAATTCTTATACTTATTCTTAGTTTGTTCCCAAAGTTCCAAAACTCTACCACCATTGTTAATGTTCAAATTTCAATGCAATCATTGACATATTTTTAATGTTTATTGTAAAATTTACATAGTGCGGCAAAGTTTTATTTACAGTTGTTATACTTATTCTATACACATCCTTTTATAATTAATTTTTTAAGTTGTATATATATATGCATCCCACCCCGCCCCCTTCGTCATCCCCCTGTCATCCCCAAACTTAAGCCCTTGGTATGTTAAGATATGAAAGCTCACAATAGTTTCATTTGATATGTTAATCGAGGAAAAACCTACAATATATATCTTCCAAGATTCCAAATCCATGAGGATAATGAAGAGGTAGAAAACCCAAAAAAGAAATTGCTTATCCAAGTTTCAAAATTTGTGACAGGGAAAAAGTAGAATCTCAATCAAAGAAGGAGAATGTGCAGCTCATTATCTTATTCTACCTAAGTAAAAATATTACCTAATTAAGATTTTTAATAGTGGAATATCACACTTAGGATAAAACATATCCAAGGTAAATAAAATATTACATTGATAGGCTTCTTTGGTTGGTCTAAAAGTGGTACCTTATGAATTATATTCTTGGATACTAAAGTTTCCAAATTTTGGGCACTCTTGATAGCTTCTCGTAGAGATTGTGATTCGAAGGCTTTAACCAAACCTTCCAATGGTTTCTGCTGATGTGTTTTTTATGCACTATGCAACACAAAATAAAATACTAAGTATTCTATCCTCTCTTGAACAAAATCCTCCCAAGTGCTAAACTACGTGATCAAATGGGATGACTCCAAGATTCCAATAGTCAGGTCTTGACTTTATATTGTAGATAGACTCAATGATTGTGATGTGATATTTGCTAGAATCACAAGGGGGACTTATGTTGCTTGGGTCAATACCTATCCATTCTCATGTTTCATGATTGATTTACACTCCATGATTTAGGTCATCCTTGAGCAACATCTCAACTTAGCCAAATTTTGTTTTTTGAACCCTAATTCTTTAATTTTGGCCCCTTACTAGCATTGCCTTAGGTTTTATTGGAATTCTTGCTTCTCTAGCATGGGCACATTTCTAGGGTTCATTCACACAAATTTCTTTTGATGAGCAAGCTAGTATCATGACCATGACTTAAACAAAATTTTAACTTAGTCAAATTATCTCCTCCAAACTTCTATGTGTTCATCGCCTTCAATCTTCATCATTTGGATGTCTTTTGTCATTGGAAGGTAATTCTTGACCACCATACCTCAATCTTGACCTATGCTACCATAAAACCCTAGAACCTAGTCATGTTTACAATTGAGATCTTGGTGACTTGATCACTTAATATAGCTTAATCATGCAAGTCTCATCTAACTCTAACTCCAACACTTAAGAAAATAAACCCTAGCAACCAAGTACTTTTGGAAATATCTTGCAACTTGACGACATGGGTAATGATGGAGGAATGGAAGGTGAGACCTATAGAGGTGAGAGAGAGAGAGAGAGGGTGAGAGGAAGAGATAATGACTTGGAGAGGGTAGAGAAAGAGAAGTAGAGAGGGAGAGAAGAAGAGAGGGATGTAGAAAGAGACCTAGAGAGGGGAGAGAGAATAGAGATAGTAGAGAGGGATAGAGAAGAGAGATAGAAGAGAGATACCAATGTCAATCTTTTTCTATAAAATTTTTTTTTTTCGAAAAATTGGCCTACCGTCAGAATTCTGACACTAAAGGGTAAAATTCTGACAAAGGAGTGCCATCAGATGCACAACATCCTTGTTAGAACTCTCTTGGAGGTTGTTGTAATTATGACGGCCTCCAGGAGAGTTCCGATGAGGATGATGTGCATCCGATGACACTCCTTTGTCAGAATTTTACGGCGGCCTCCAGGAGAGTTCCGATGAGGATGTTGTGCATCCGACGACACTCCTCTGTCGGAATTTTACCCTTTGGTGTCGGAATTCCGATGGTAGGCTGAGATCACGACGGTATTCTTTTGTGGTATGAGCATCCATGGCGGCTGTTGGAAAGGTTGGAGGTGATGTCGGAATTGCAATGGCCACAAGGATAGTTGGAACTTCTGACACAAAGTTTTCGACGGCTTTTTTTGTTAGTAGTGCGATGAAATTTCATCGGAATTCTCATGATTTGCCGTCGAAATTTTGACCCGAATGTACTAATGAATAATCCTCTTCAATGTCTCCAAATGATAAAAGTGAAAATGCTCAACAATTTTTTGTGAATTTCAAACCTAACAAGGGATTGATAAAATTCAATGACAACAACAACACTCTAGTAGCAGCCACAATATGTGTGCCTCCTTTGTCTAAATACTTTAAAAAAGAATTCACTCCTCTTAATGAATCTTTGCATAGTATTATGTCTCAATTTTTACAAAGGAATGTGTTGAAACTTCCCCCTATCAAGCCAATTGATCCATCTAAGACATCCTCACCTTAATTTGATTCTAAAGCCTTTTTCCAATACCATCGTCAACCTAGTCATGACACTGAAAATTATTAATCTTTGAGAAGTAAGATTCAAGACTTGATTGATAACAATACCATATTTGTGGCTGGTGTGAATGATAAAAGAAACAAATCAGTAGCTCCTCCTAATCAAAACCTTCAAATTTTCACTAATCCTTTACCTTGCCATTCCACTAATGTGATTGAGATAAATCATCTTCTTGTCTTCTCTCCTAATGATGTTGGCCTTGAATCTAATAATGTGGTAAACTCAACCTACAAAGAATCCCACATAGTGATCCTTATAGGGTTGCTTGGCTCAATAAGGGGCAACATGTTTTGGTGAATGAACAAAATTGGGTGGAGTTCACTATAGGAGGATACAAAGACAAGATCTTGTGTAATATCTTGCCAATGGATGCATGCCACCTACTCCTAGGTAGGCCTTGGAAATTTGATAGGAAAGCAATACACCATGGAGAAAAGAATTCTTATACCTTTAAAAAAGATGGAGTTACCTATAAAATTCAGTCCTTAGGATATGAAGAAGAGAGAAGATCTAAACGTTGCATTGTTCTACTAATTGGTGAGAAGGAGTTCCTAAACACTCTCAATTAATGAGAAGGAGTGGGGTTCGCACTTGTTGTGAAACCAAAAGAGGAAAAGAAGGACAAGAAGGCTTGTATCCCAATTGAAGTGCAGTAGATACTCAATCAGTTCAAGGAGATTATAAGTGATGGAACACCTACCAATTTGCCTCCTCAACATGCCACAAGTCATCAAATTGACTTCATACCCGGAGCCTCATTGCCTAATAAAGCAACCTACAAAATGACATTGAAGCAGAATAAAGAAGTAGCTAAACAAATCCAATAACTTTTGGACAATGGTCTGATAAGGAAGAGCATCACCCCATGTGTAGTTCCCAGTGTTTTGACACCAAAGAAGGGGGGTACTTGGAGACTTTGCACTGATTCAAGAGCCATTAATCAGATTAGAATCAGGTATAGGTTTCCGATTCCAAGAATTGAAGATTTGATGGATTGTTTAGGGGGTGCTAAGTATTTTACCAAGATAGACCTCAAGAGTGGCTACCACCAAATCAGAATCAAGGAGGGAGATAAATGGAAGACAACATTCAAAACCATAGAAGGACTTTATGAATGGCTTGCTATGCCATTTGGACTCACAAATGCCCCTAGCACATTCATGAGACTCGTGAATGAAGTACTCAAGGATTACATTGGTAAATTTATTGTTGTTTATTTAGATGACATCTTGATTTTTAATAAGTTTAAAGATGAAAATCTTAAGCATATTGAGATTGTATTGAAGCAATTATGTGATGATAAACTAACTATCAATTTGGAGAAATGTGAGTTCATGAAACAAGAGTTGGTATATCTTGGGTTTGTCATCTCAAGTGGTGATTTGAAGATGGACACCTCAAAGGTGGAATCCATAATCAGTTGGCCTACACCTAAAATGGCAAGTGAAGTGAGGATTTTTCATGCTTTGGCACAATTTTACATGTCATTAGAGGGTTCAGTGAGATATGTGCACCTATGCTTGATACAATCAAAGGAGGTATAAAGACCTAGTTTCAAAGGACAAAAGAGGAACAAAAAGGATTTGATCTTTTCAAGACAAAGGTGGCCACTCAACCTGTCCTTGTTCTTCCAAGCTTTGACAAGATCTTCACCATAGAATCTGATGCAAGCAACATAGCAATTGGAGTGGTTCTAAGTCAAGACAATAGACCGGTTGCATTTTTTAGTGAAAATCTCAATGAAGCCAAGAAAAGGTATTCTTCCTATGATTTGGAGCTATATGCACTTGTTCAATCACTTAGGAAATAGACCGGTTGTTTATACTAATAACCAAGCTCTTAGTTTTCTCAACTCCCAAGAAAAGTTAAATCATAGGCATATCAAATGGGTAGAATATTTGCAATCCTATACTTTTAGAATTAAACATAAGAAAGGTCAATATAATAAGGGTCCTGATGCATTAAGTAGAAGGTTGATAACAGTTCAAGAAGTGTAGCTCAAGAGAATTGGAGTGGATAGTTTCAAAGGGCTATATCAAGAGGATGAAGATTTTGTTGCCATCTACAAGGTCTGTCAAGAGTTTAGAAATCATTTTCATGGTGAATATTCTAATATTACCTTACAAGATGGTCTTTTGTTTAAAGGAGGACAACTTTGTGTGCCAAGAGGGTACATGAGAGAAAAATTGATGCAAGAGAAGCACAATGGTTGCTTAAGTGGTCATTTTGGGTTGAATAAGACTTTGGAACTCGTTCAAAGATTCTACACCTATGCTACAAGCCGAGAATGTTGGATTCAAGAATCCTCAAGAAGACTAGGCATAACGCCTATATGGAACATTTGGTCAAGTGGTAGAATCTTCCAAAATATAAGGTCACTTGGGTGCCTAAAGCATACTTTCCTAAGCTTGGAAGTTCCCTCTCTTTGTTGCCTACCAGAGTCACTTGACTTCTTTCTCATTGAGGGTGTATGGTGCAGGAGCATCTAGATTTCTTCATAAAGTTTCACAATTTTAGAATGGATGATCCTCAATAGGATCAATGAATGAATAATGGACTGTTGATAGGGCCACAAGTGTGTTTCAGAGTTATTTGAAGTGTGTTTGTCACCAGGGTTTGCTTCTTGTCTCATTTTTGCCCATTATGCCCTTGTACGCCAAAAATGCCATCATTTTGCAAAATAGTATAAAAATCCTTGTAAGGCCTCATAAGAGTTTTGGAAATATTATTTTGATGTTATGGAACCATCCTAGGGGGTTTAGAGTGAGTAAAAATGCATAAGTTGCAAAGGTGCAAAATGGAGCAAAAATTGTCATTGTTGCTTGACAACTTTTTGCAACTTTTGGAGCAAATTTTAAAAAATGATCAAATCAGTAGCTGAGGAACTGATGGGTGGTTGGCTATGACCAAGGAGGCATACATAATGATTTTAAAATCATTTTAAATGGGTTGGAAGACCCATGAGAAAATGTTGAATAATACTTGTAGGCGATTTTCAGATTTTTGCATAAGATTTGTAATTTTGATTATGGCAATCTGTACCAGATTGTTTGATCTTGGTACTATCCTTTCATGGTGGTTTAATACATATTTTTGTGGATCTTAGGAAGTGATTTTAGTCTTCTTCTTATTGTTGGTATAGTGCTTGTTTACAAATTTTCTTCAACTGCATTGCTCTCGATCTGAGCAAGGGATTAAGACCCTATCTATGGCTCCAACTTGAAATCCCATTGTGTTTTCTCACTAGACCTTGGGATTCAAGTCATGGACCCTATGTGTAGTGTACATTTTTTTTTTAGTGTCCCATAAGTTTCTTTTAAGTCATTTACCTTCATATCCTAGGCGAGCTCTGCTATAGCCCGACTAGGGATTATGACTGTTATTTTTATCATTGCTTGTAGGGAAGATACAATGTGGTTGTGCCAAGTGTTTGGAAAGGAAGAAGGAATCCTAATGGAGTCTCTGTAGAAGGAAGAAGGTGTGATAGGGTGTGGAAATCAACAAACCCTATGGGAACATACTCTTAAACCCTTAAACCCTCAAAAAGAGTCATTTTGGGGTCCGTACCGGTATGGTCATACCAGACAACCTTACCTCCTGATTCTCAAAGAGTTTCCAAAAGGGTGTTCGAATCACAAAATCTCTTAGGGGGTACTTTGGAATATTTATGAGTAATTGGGCAAAAACTGGGAAGGTAGGTCTAAAAGGGGCTCTTAGGGCTACTAGGCCTAGAAAATAGGAACAAGAGAAAGCAATGGAGAAATGGGGAGAAAGTGGTCATACCCCTTCATCCGTCCTGGGATATACGGTCTCCAATGATGTCTTCTTTTCCCACGTCTGCTCCTAATGCAATAGGGGAAAGGCACCGATGACATCCAAGTCTATGAGCTGCCCTTCCTTTGAGCTCCCGATCTTGGTCGATATCCCTTGACCTTCTTGTTATCCTAGGAGGAGGCAATCTCCTCGCTCTTGTTTATTTCCATTGGATTATTCTTTATAGCCCACATCGACACCCCCTATTCCTCCGATCGTTCCTCAGGCAAAGCAGGGTAGGGTGCCTACCGCTATGAATGTCATCCTGATCAAATCCACTATGTCTTCTCCAATCCCTAACATGGTTTAATAGGCCTTGCCCATGGAGTATGATGCTCGTGGGTCCTCTAGGGCTATATTTGGTGGCCCTCATCTTCATCATAATCAACATGCACATGAGCTTAAGCACTATCGAAAGGCCAGGGCTTGAGAGCATGATGTTGCTCTACAATCTACTAGTGCATCTTTAGCACCTAGTTTCATTGCATGAGATCCTATGTCATCGACTTCTCCTATTCCCACATCATCTTCAATTTTACTTTCAACTGCTTCGAGACCTATCGATGAACCTCCTTCTAAACAGGTGTAGGTTTTCACTACCCCTTCTTTGGAGCCACCCCTCATTACCTCCTTATCGGATGTACCTCCATTGTCTTGGGCCATTGATATGTTGCATACACAGGTGGTGTCTAATGCAACTTAGTCTGCTCCCCCTATTTCCCAACCATTTCTACATCAGATTTTTCCTGGGATCCTTCAACCTACTATTGTCGATAGGAGACCTATTTGTCTTGTCCATCCCAAATGCAAGTTTGAGCAAGGCCTCTTCTCAAAGTTCTAATGATGAAAATCCTGACAGTTATGTTCCTCGTCCCTTTCTCTACCTATTTTAGTGTCTTCTTCTTTGCCTGAACTATATGTATGGTTGAAAAGGCTCTATCTTCTCATTAATTTATCACTACCCCTCTTGTGGAGGCTGATAATCCTATTCTTATTTTATCTCCTCCGACTTAGTAACCTACTTCCTCTATGGAGGCTTTCTTGTTTGGCTCCTTTGAGGACATCCAAACATTCTCTATGATCTTTTCATGATCATTGACCCTTGCCTCCTCCGAGCGTGTGGATGCGAATATTGTTGCTTCTTCCTCCGTCGCCCTCACTATTGGTGAGGTTCCTAGTGATGCTCTTGTGGTGGTCCCTCTCTAAGATTGTTCTCCTTCTCCATATAATCTATATTGGGAGGATGATGATCTCCTAAGGGATAACCTTTAAGATGTTTATCTTTTATCTCCATCTTTTTGCATGTGAGCTTGATTGTGTTCCCCCATGCTTGCTTTATATGTTCATTCTCTCTTGGAGGACTTGAGTTACTCCGCAGTTGCTCAGATACGAGAGATTTTTCTGTTGGAAAAATATCACCCTATTGTATGGTTATCCATACTAGGATGATCTCACAAACGTCATTGCCCTATCTTGTGGCTATCTACCATAACACACTTTTCTATCCATACTGTTGCATTTCATATCTTATCTCATATCATAGTGGCCGCTTATCTTGTATCATTTTGTAATATGGGGATTTCCTCCAAGCAAGGTTCATTTATTTTTTGCTATCCTATCTATCATCCATCTTAATTTATCCTTTATCTTATCATCCAACATGTTAGTCTGCATCTAGTGTGTTCATGATATATCAGTTAGCAATATCTACTTCAAATTTAAGCTTCATCTCATTGGGGGAAACCTTGTCTGATCAACAAAATTATTTCTCCCCATCATTACTCTTTTCTTTATCTTTCTCTATTTTAGGTTCACATCTCTCAGCAAAGACATGCTTGCTAAAGTGGGGTCAAAATGTAATATAAAAAATCACACGTTGTGCAATTTAGTGCAACAAATGGCACCTTCCTTCACGTCATCAGAGGTCATGCACCATCGCTTTTGTTTTTTTCTCACATAGATAACTTCATCAGCTCCAGAATGGAATCTTACCAACTCTGTTGACTTCTCATCCTTAGGACACTAGTGCAGCATGAAGACGTTCGAGCGACGTAGTTGCACCGTACGAATCTGACAGATTGTAGGTGGTCATTTGAGTATTATGCCTTTGCCTAGAATGAATCGTAAAAACTCTACCTTCACCCACCAACATTGATTTTCCTTCTAGGGCCTATATCTCTCCAATTTGAAGGCATTTTGGAGGATTCTAGATTATTCCTTGCAGGTTGAAGCTCTTGGCGATCTTCTTGAGCAATATTCACAAGTTTTTATAGCACAACATTTTTGAAGCATCTTCTTTGGAGCCTCATAGGGGAGTTATCTCTTTTGTTCTCTCTCATACTATTTTATACATTCTCCTTTAATCCATATTTTGTTCATCTTTTATTTTCTATCCTCTTTTATCTTTCCTTGTTGAATCTAATGGGTTGTCCATGGAGGTGGAAACACCAAAATGGAGGTCTAACTAAGCCAGACTCTAAAACACAACCTCCAACATTTTCCTCCTTTGGACGTATGTAGGTGCGTGTTCCTGAGTAGCTCACTTAGTGGGAGGCTTCATATCTTGGACCTCTTGTGTGTTTATCTTTTCCCTTTTCCTTTGTCCTTTTTTTTTCTGATATTTGCATTTTTCATATTTTTTCAGATATTTTACTTGTTGTGCATTCATACAGACATTTGGTGTCCTTCTGTACAAATATTTGTCTATGTCTATACAGGATGACAATGTGACACGTTGGCGTCCCAGATACGCATGCTCGTCCTATCCATAAAGACTTTCCAGGGTTGTGTAGGGACCTTGTTTGTATTATATTATCCTAGTTTTGTTATTTAGTATCTCTTGGCTCATCCTTAGTGCTAGTATAGAAGATGTACTAGAGAATCAATTTGTTTTCTAGGATCCATCATCCTCGAGGTGACAGAGTTCCTCCACTACAACATGACCATCCAACTAATGAATGCCAAGAATTAGAATCTAAACTATAACAACTTATCATATCTAGTATCATTCAAATGAAAAGTGACAACGGGTTGCACCTTTTTCTTGTCTCTTCCAAATAACAACTATTTTATTTTATTTTCTCCTCACCATATTATAGAGACCTATCTCTATATGGTGAATCATTGCCATTTATGGTGATGCAAACTCAAGTGCAACCATTCCTTTTTTAGGGTAATCAACATAATGGTATTCGGTATGGTTGTCCTTTCCTATACATTGGGGGCATGGTTAAATTCTTTGGGGTGTGCATTTTTTCTTGAGGAACTTGTCTCATTTTTTGTGGAAATGTGCATCTCGAAGATATCCTTCCTTTGTAGAAATAGGTATCTATTGGTGTAAATAATTATTCATCACGGATATTATTACATCTTACTTAAGTTTACTTAGGATAATACATTTCATCGTAGTTTGGGTATGAGACACTTGGGTGTTTGTGCCACATTGGGATAATGTGTGTAGGAGAATTTCCACCTTTTATGGTGTGATCTTGTTACTACTCTATCATATCCACTTATTGTGTAGCAATAATTCCACCTTCGGTGGGTGATCCACCTCATGTGAAATATTTTATTATTTCTCCTACCTACCCTTATTTCTTATTGAGCCACATGTCATGTTTGTGTGCTCACATATCCATATAGCCTTGCCTATATATGTAGGCTCATATTCATTATATGAACAACTATTGATCATCTATCTATTGATGAGAATATAGTTTATTCTTGTCATATATTTTGTCTCTCTTTTTTACTTTTCATTGAGCTCTTGATCTTGGAAAAATATCACATGGTATCAGAGCCATTAAAGTGTCATTGGTTCATCCTTGAGAGGCATTATTGCAACATCAAGAGGCAGATCTGAGGAGCAACATCTTTTGGAGGCGTCCTAGACCAGCTCTGACCTCGCCATTACATTTGGGTGGTTGTTTCCATGAATTTTGAGTATAAATTCGGTCTATTTTGATGAAAATCAGATTTAGGACTTGGAGGAAAACATTTGCCCAATTTGGGAGGTACTGTACGGGTTTTTGGAATTTTTTTTTGTAAAAAATTCTTCAAAAATGTCCTTTAATTATTCACAAAAAATGTCCCATGACCACCCCCCCATCCTGTACTTTGCCTGCTAGTTTTTGTAGGGCATTGCCTCTGCATGGATGCTGCCACCACCACCGTACCTGTTACCTCCAACCGCACATACTTTTGCTTTGGTCTCTGGCTAGAAGCCACGTTGGCGTTGGTCTTCCCGCCAGTAGTCCCGTAGCTATAGTTGTCCATCGCCCACCTATTTGCGCCGCCTCTCCCGACGATCACCACCTGCCGATGACCTGCTCCTGGCCCCATCAGACCCTTCTAGCTCCACCAGCTCTTTGCCCTGCTGACCATCGACTTCTCACCGACCGCCTTCCTGGTGGACCCTACAACCACCTCCATGTCAGCCATCGACGTGAGCCCCACCACTAGCCAGATTAGTCAGCATGCCACATCAGTAGCCCAGTTGGTTGCTAAATCTCCAGAATACTTTAGCCTCACCTTAATCGTTTTGTATGCCATGTCACTCGACCGTACTGCCACATTAACTTTTTTAGCGAATCGATTTTTGACACGTCAACAGTCCGTACTGTATGGACACCCAGTCAACAAGGAGGTGATGTTTTTGCGATGGTCATATGGTTGTCAAATTAACCTCGTGTTTTGCTGACATCATCATTTTTTAAAAAATTTGGCAGGCCCCCTCCATTGAGCTTTTTGATTTTGCAGTTCAACTTCAAATGACCATATCTTGGTCATTTTTGCTCCTTTTTTGGTGCATTTTTTTTTTAATGGGCTTAGATTTTTCCTACTTTCTCATGGTGGCATTATTTTCTGATTTTTTATGGATTGGTTTTTCAAAAATATCAGTTTTTGGTGACTGTACCTGTCCAATCCTTGTTTTTGCAACTTCAAGGACTTCATTTGGGCTCATACAAACTCCTTTTCAGGTGCCATTTTTCTTTAAAGTGCATAATTTTTTGTCTACTCTCATAATATGATATCATTTTGCAGCAATTTTGGGTATAAATTGTACTTTCAGCATATGATCTTTTTTGGCCAATTTGGCACTTGTATTGCATAGATCTATCTTGCTGGTCTTTTTCATTGTAGTTCTTAGTCTATTGGGGTAGTTGTAAAACAAAATCAGAAGTCCACCTTGCCATTGTTTGCAAGTGGCATATTGTACATGCACTACATATAAAGTGCCAAAATCATCATTTTGGGGGGGTACTTTGATTAATCTTGAATTTGGGGGGTGTTTATTGTGATTTTGTTCGCTTGTGTTCCTTCCTTTTTTCTGATATGGGTTCTCCTACGTTTCCTCTCTTAACTCCTCATAATTATGCTACTTGGAAAATTGATGCATGAAGTAAAATTATGGAAAAAGGACTAACTCATTATATTGATGAAACTGTTGTTTCTCTCACTGATCCTGTTGGTCACTTGGATTGGATCACTAAAAATATCATGGCAATTGGTGCCTTAAGAAAGTATGTATCAAAGGATCTCATTTTTCATATTGAGAAATGTACCTTAATCAAGGATGCTTGGCAAAAGTTTCAAGACTTGTATGGTCAAGTTTGTGAGATTAGGGGATATCAGATTGATAGTGATTTCACCATGTTAGATCCCAAGAACTTTGATACTATACAAGATTATAACACTAAGGCAAAAGAGTTGAGGGAACAACTCAAGGATTGTGGCATTGAGAAGAAGGATACTCAATTGACCTTCAATTTGATGGGCAAGCTTCCAGAAGAATATGCAACATTTGTTTCTAGTTTCCAAACCCATAGGATGACAATGGGTTCAAGCTACACAATGCCTACATTTGATGCTTTCATCAAAATGTCGAGGATGGAACAAACTAAGTTGATAGGCATGGGAATTCTTAAGACTTCTAAGTCTTAAGCATTAGTGGAAAATAAAGGGAACAAAGGAAATCAAGGAAAGGACAACTCAAAGAAGAAGAAATGGCAATCAAAGCCTAAGAACAAAGCATCACCTTCTCCACAAGGACTTGAACTTGGGGATTCTCACATGTGACCCCGTTCTTGAGCTTTGTATTTCATCTCCTCCTATTGATATCATATCACCTATTGCACCTGATGATGCAGATAGTGTGACTATTTTTCCTTCATGTGATTCAGTGCAATAGGATATTCATTGTCTTCCAGCTTCAGATTCATGGGATGAGTACTTGACAAACATTGCAAGTTTGTTTGTGGAGTTCTACATTGTAGATTTGGGAGACATCATTGATGATATTCATCTTCTCTTTGATGAAGATGATCCTTCTTCAATTGTTGCGAGGGTACACTCTGACCCTCTTGTTCATTCTCTATATGATCATTCTTTCGAGGTTGATATGATTATGGATACTTATGTACAATAGTTGGAGGAGGTCTCTTTATGCTTAGAGGAGACATGTGAGTCTTTGGACATTGTTCTACATCCATCTCCACTAGATGTTGGAGTGCCTTTTTCAGCAGTGTGGAGCAGTTTACCACCTTTGGAGGGGGTATCTTTCATCTTCGACATGGGGACACTTGAGTAGTTTTCAGAGACTTCATTCATCATGAGTTTTTTTCATACATCTTCCCTTCACGATTGGGGATACTTCATGGATACACCTTTGGTTTTGTTTCTTCCTAAGAGGAGGAATGTTGTTCGACATTCATGGAGTAGTTTCTTCATACATTATCAAGCTTCTATCATTCCGGCAAATTATACATTGAGGGGGGGCTTCCTAGCTTCTCTTCTTCTCTCATATGGGGGGGGGTTTTTCGTCACATGGGGTTTTGTTCCTCACATGCTTCTATGAGAGTTCTCTTGTATAAATTTTGTCTCTGTTTTGGGGGAGGGTTTTTTCCCATTGGGTTTTTCTCTCTTTCCTTGCTTTGTGAGAGATTTCATTGCATTGGTTTGCATGCATTTGCATTTGTACATGGGTACCTAACATGGCCTAGTAGTTGGGACCCATCTTGCATTGCTTAGTTGCATTGTAGACTTAAGTGCATTCCCCTAAGTTTCACTTAAGGGGGGGTGTTGGTGTAAATAATTATTCATCATGGATATTATACACCCAGAGATTACTTTAGTGGTGAATATTCACCAATGGCAGATTTTTCATGTTGGCGACCTAGGAAATGGCAAATATTTTGTACCGGCTGGGGGTGGCCATGTCGCCAGAACATTATCAGTTTCCATAAAAGTCATGTTTTGATTGCCATATATTTTATGCAATTAAATGTTTCTATTCGATGATTTCACCAATACATACAATATACAATGGATACATGGTAAATTTAATTTTTTCGCCTACACTCTCTGAGATTGCCTTAATAGACGACCATAATTCACCTATAGGCATGTGAAGATTTGTTAGCCAAGCGGACCCAATTCGCCTGACATTTTGCCGACGTGTGTCTCGATTCACCCCAACTTTCACCAACTATATTTTATTTACTAATTATTTGGATGACCTATAATTGCCTCAAAAATTACATGTCATGTTATAGTTACACTGGATTTGCCAACTATTTGTATACCATATAAAATTCCTGCAGAATTTGCCATATAAGGAGTGGTATAAATACATGCAAATATCAGATCTATCTCAACACAATTTGGTGGGTTATAGGCTCTGAATTCTGATCAATAGCGAACTTTCAAACCAAGGAAAATTAGTGTTGTTGACTACATTAGCGACTGCTAGTGACCTAAAGGTGAGTGATCATATTTTTGAAGTGCTATAATATTATTCTAAATTTATCTAGATTTGTTTGCATTGTTGAGTTCATTTTTATCCAGTGGTGACCCGTCAGTGACATGTAGTTAGGACTCAGGGGGGACATTCAGACCTCAGACATCTAGATTGTAGGTCGTAGGTCCAATGAAACATATATTATACATTATAGACTATTATTGCTTCTTCAACAAATTGATATTTTTTTGGCAGCCTTTATTTCATTGGAGATGTCGAACAGGAAGAGGGGTAGGAAACCTGAATGTGGGGAAGGCCATGAGAGGCCAACAAAAAGAAGAACGTTGTCTTCGTACTTTGGTATTGGAAAAGATTGTGGTGAAAATAAGGAAGGTACATCATCACAATTACAAGTACAAAATTTGCCACCTACACCGCATGTTGAAGATGACGGTGAACCTGATATCTCAGATCAGGATGATCTTGAAGAAGATTATCTAGTAGATGCCCAAGTTAACCGGAATGATATAATCGACTTGGGTGATAATGCCATTGATGATAATGCATGGAAGGGAAAAAGAAAAGCCATATCAAAAGAGGGTGAACCACAATCAAAAAGGTATCCGGAGTGAGATATGTCAGTGAGGAATTTTCAAATTAATTGGGAATCAAAGTATCCATTCATTGAACTAGTGGAGAATCCAATTGAAGGTGAGCCTCCAATAGAATGCAGGTGTAAGATTTGCACTTAGAAACATAACAAGGAAATTAGGTTGCAGCTAAAATTTGACACCATAGAAAAGCATATGGGTAAAGTTTATGAAAAATAAATGATGGACGGGGTTGAAAAATCAATGATAAGATGGAAAACAAAGGAGGAATGTAAGCATGTGAGGGATGTTGACGAGTATTATTTTCATGAGAAAATACAGATGAAGCCTGCTAAAGTTAAAGGTTCTATTGGAGCTAGTTTTGGAAAAGCAATGTAAATAGAACAACTGGGAAAAGCTATTCAGTTAAGCATTGTTTCTATATTTTGGGCAGAGGGCGTGCTATGACATATTTCCCATCAATTAGTGGTTTATTACACTTTTTGAAAGTTCCTAACTATCCTAATAGACACTGGTTAGTAAACAGTGGATGGGAATGGGAAAGTTGTCTTGCTGAGGTTGAATAAGAATATGTAAAGGAAAAAATAAGAGAGTCAAACTTTATTGCATTTTCTTTAGATGAAGTTATGGTAGTAGACAATACTTCATGTGAATGCATGCACGTTTATACTGTAGAGAATCATACCCACCAACCTCATCTATTATCTATTGCTAAAATGAAGGAGAGTGTGACAACGAAAAATTTATTTCAACTAGTAAAGAGAAGTTTAAATTGAATATGGAGGTATGGATGACATGATGATAGCCAAAAAACTAGTTTGTGTTGGAGCGGATGGAGCTTCAGTAATGCAAGGTCACAAGAACTGTCTTTGTACAAAGATTGAAACTTCATTTTCACTATACATTACTGCAATTCACTGCATGGCTCAAAGAATGAAACTAGCTTTTGGAATTGTCAGCAAGTTTATTTCGGTTAAAAAAATTGATTTAGTTTAATCAAAGAGCTCTACTCACACTTCTGTCAAAGTCCCAAGCGATTTATGAAATTTCAACACTTTGCTGATGGAATAACTAATGGAAATAAGCTTCTCAAGGATAATGATACCAGATGGATCTCTTTGGATGGTCTAGCGCATTGAGCGTTTTCAGAATATCCATCCTTGATTGGACTATTCACACAACTCATGACGAATAAGATCAATTGAAATTTCCCATCCTTCTTCAGAGGTTAAGTAATTTAGAGACACTCTTAACTTTAGCAGCTCTTCTTCCATGCTAGAGGAAATGAGGAATATTATGAAAGCATCCCAAAAAAGAGCTCTGTATATTGGAGAATATGCTATGATGTGTAAGATTACATGCATGACCCTCGACAATCTCTATTGAAATCAACCAGCACTATCTGATGAAAAATTTGTGAAGTGGCAAACCCTCACAGATTTGAACAATCCTGATAACTTTTTAAAAATCAGTGCAGATGGAGAGGTATGTGCCAATGTACGGGGAGTTGAGATACCAATGCACTTCTATGCCATGGTCGATCTCGTGGAACCAGGAAAGTGCCCTAGGAAGCAACTAGCAAGAGTTACAAGGGAATATTTTGACAAGATTGTTGAAACTATAACTAATTATGTGAAGAAAATTGCGTATGATCTTTCCTCACAAATTAGAAGAATATTCCCTCCTGACAACCTACTTGAAGTCATGTCTATTGTGTTTCCTCATTATTGGAGCCTCAACATTGCATCTGATTTTTGAAGTAAGCTACTGATTTTGATAAAACAATTTTGCATATCTACAGAATTGAATGGAGTAACTATAAATGGAATATTAGATGAAACTCATCTTTAAGAGAAATCATCTCATTTTTCATACACTATGAGAGAACAATATGGAAAAATGGAGAACCCCCACGAAGAGGGACCAGTAACAAGGCTTTGGAAAATTATAGTTGAGAATGCAGTGTTGCATGATTCAATGCCAAAATATTTTTGAAGCTTGTTGATTTATGTCTTACCATGATATTGGGTTCGGTGGAAGATGAGAGAGTTTTCAGTACTTTGGGGTTCTTAAAATCAAAGCTATGAACCAAACTAGGCAAAAATTTGGAAAATTGCTTGAGGCTCTATACATCTAGGTATGATGTCCACACTTTTCCTTATGATACGGTACTCCAAATCTGGAGGTCCAAATGTGAAAGAAGAGGTTTGGGAAACACTTCAAACCAAAATTCCAGTGGGACTATTGACTCATGTACTAGACTTACTGGTGGCATCGAGATGCATTTCAACGAAGGTATGCAGACTCAGAGTGAAGAAACCATAGACAAGAATCAAGAAAGCTCTGAATTTGATGAGGATGAATGACAACTATAAGAGATTGGAATTTATTAATCTTATTACTGTATCTCATCATTCATATTACAAAAGCATATTACTTTTTGCAATTAGAATTTAACATTGATTTGTAATTGTATTTTTCAACTTTCTATTTCTAGATTTAAAATAGCATAATAAAAGACCATAATGTGTTTATTGATACAGAGATGTTTATTGTTTATTTAGACATGTTTCAGTCTCAAATCTGTGTGATACATTTCAGAACCATACGATACAATTCATTCAATAGTAATACACATGTTGAGAACTTAGATTTTCATTAATTCTTTCAAAATATAGACATATGATACAACTCATTCAATAGTAATACACCAATCTGTGTGATTCTCCATGCAAATTGCAAAAGTGAATACAAAGTTTCAGAACCCTTTGCAAATGACCTTGAATTCCCTTTTATAGAAACAAGAGAGCAACAATATCTCTTGTGTGATTCTCCAATGTCCATGCAAAAGTGAATACAAAGATTTAGAACCCTTTGCAAATGACCTTGAATTCCCTTTTATAGAAACAAGGGAGCAACAACAGCTTCAGGTCGAATTGCAAGTTTGCAACATGTGAAGACTCAACATCAAAATCACAAACTCAACATAGATTTATATGGCCATCACAGGCCGTATTAGCAATTTAACGTCTACTACATGTCTGATATCTCCTATTAAAACAATAAAGTTCAAAATTAAATATTAATTCACGCCATGACAAATTAAATATAGATAATAGCAGTGCCTAAAACCTAGTAATTAGAAATACAGACATGCATAAATGTTAAAGCAAGGGAGAATTTGGGAAAACAAATTTACTGGCTGAAGTTTTACAGTGTGCATCATAGATTCATAGGTTGGATTAGCAAAATAGCAATAGCGAGTGCTAGTTTTTTCCTATTCACAAAACAAAATTATTTGAAGCGATGCCAAATTCCAAACTGAAAAAACATAAAACCTTGAAATTAAGAGTAAAAGAAGAAAATTGTGCAATACATACTATGATTCTTAAGATTTATGTGCCAGTTTTTATAGGGTGCTCCACTCTTCGTCCGATGGAATTTCAATATTCTGTAAACTATGGAAAGTTAACTGCAACTTCATCAAGATTCTATATTTAGAAGATTGACTTGACATCATTGTTTCATCCAATGCCGAATTTAGAGTTGTAAATGGTTGGATGAATTTTAGAAAGCTTTGGGGAGTTGTGTACTTACGAAGGAAGTCTAAATCAGACTTCATTTTTATCTCCATGCATTTTTTGTAAGCTTCTTTTCCAATGAATTTATTTGATGGGTCAACGGTCTTAGGCAAACCAAGTTTAGTCAAATTATTTTTCTTTCCTTGCAGCTTCAATATCTTTTTTCCATAATTTTCCATAACTTCTGATGTTTCCCTTAGTTTTTGGCATTTTTGAATGATAGATGATATATTAACTTTGGCATAAATGCAACTCTTAATTCCCTTGGATGCGAAGTAGATGTCAGTAGTACTATAGACTACTTGCATAATATTTTTTACCATATCCTCTTTTGAATAACAATGTATTCTCTTCTCAAAGTGCCCTTTGATTTTCATATAAATTACTCTCAGACTTTCATTCAATTCAAACCATTCACACAACTTGTCACTCCTCTGCATTATTTTCCGTCAAATGTTTTCTTGTATATACTTCATTGTATTTTTCATATTATCTTTCAATCTATCCTCCAAAGTTTTTATTTTATCATTTGCATTGTGCAGGTCTTCTTTCATTTGTGCACATTTTTTTCTTTCTTCCTCTACTTCCTCTTGCAAATGTTTTTCTTTTTCCTTCCCATGATCCAATAGGTCCTGTATTTTTCTTATTTCGGCAGCAGAAATTTTTATAATTTTTGAAAACTGGCTCTTTCCTCATCAATTTGTTTACTGCTTTTAGCCATTTTTTCTATCAGGTCCTTCAATTCTGCATCCATCTTCTCTTGCTCTACAATTTCTACTGTAGAGCTCGATTTTTTTATCCTTTTCTGTAAATCATTGCACTTGTTATCTGTTGCTTTCCTCCTTGATTTTTTCATTTGTCAGGTCTGCCTGTAACGTTTCTATTTGTTTCTCTAGTTTATTTTTCTCTCTCTCCACCTTTAGCAGTGAAGTGTAGACCACTTCATTAGTCCTTTTTGACACACTAATTTTGTCCACAATATTTACTTTGGACAAATCCATTTGGAGGGTGCTAACTTGAAATTCAGAGGGATCTATCTAACTGTGTGGTGGATTTTTATCTTTAGTTGGGGCTGGGGGCATAACAACCATGAACTCCATCATATCTTTCTATGGGTCATATGTTGGAAATACCCTGTTCCTTGCAGGTTGTTCTTCTAAAACTTCAGTTAGGGAAACCGTATCAAATGCTTTCTTTTTTTCTATATTTTCTTTTGTTGTGTGTTCATATTTTTCATAGTAATCACGAAATTAAAAATTTGGGCTTGTTGAAGCAATTGAATGTTTGAAAGGTGACATAGGGATACCAGAGGCTCCAGTTCCACTTATTCCTATGATTTTAACTAATGCTTGACTAGAATTAACAACTACAATTCCTGATCCTGTCCCACTCCCATTGACACTTTCATGTGTAGTTTTCATAATCATTTTAGGTGTGTGATCTGAAGCTGCAAATGATTGTTTTATAGTGTCAGTGGCACTTGATATAGGATTATGAATGGTATGAGTATCTACCACTAGTGGCCTCTTGCGAGAGATATTTTGTTGTAGCCCTTGTCCAACACCAAGATAACTAGAATCAGTAGTAGTACCCATGCCAACCCCACCAATCACAACATCACTTGATTGAACAATAATCAGAATATTATCCCTAGATTCCCCACTTGTGTCAGTGGCACTTGATTCACCACTAATGGGAATACCATAATGTGGTGGTGGTTGTGGACCCTGAGGGTAATGAGTAGTACCTATCCGTGATGAATCTAAAAAATCAAGTCCAATAACTGGTTTAACATGAGCTTTTGATTTTGAATCTGATGGAAGTTGTACCTGAAGTGGATACCAAATTCCCTCTCCTCTAGGACCTAGACCACCACCTTCAACACCCATTTTTTCCACAATTCTTGCCCCTTTGCTATATTTTTCTTTCATGGACTCATTGACTCCACTTAATATTTTAGGGACTGTAGTAGTTGTTGGAGTGGGCTCATACTCATCATCATCTTCACTCCTATCATATGTTGTTGTGGGATGCTCCATATTCCACAATTTGCTAAACTCTGCATCCTCGTTGATGGTCTCAAATTCTACACTGGTCTTTGGTTCACCGAGATTCTTCTTCATAGTCCATAAATCATTTATTTTGGTTTGAGTCTAAAAAATATCTTTACATTCTTCCAGAATTGTTTTGGGAATAGATTTGTTAAATGGATTAGCAGATTTTCGGTAGAAATTGTAGGACCTCCTATTTTGATGCCCTGGCCCTCCTCTATTTTTCTCTGTCTGTGCAATGCCGTAATTTGTGATGAAATTTCTTCGATTGAAATGTTATTGTCAGCTGCAATTTTCTCCATCTCTTTTTTTACCTCATCCTATGAGTCCATGTTTCTAATCTTTTCTAGCAATGGTTTACTTTCATGTTGACATAACGTTGAAGAGTTCCCATTTTTCTTAAGCCTTGCTTGAACTACACCGATTGGATCATACTGCCAGAGACCCTCTTCACCAAAGTTAAAAACTATCAAAAAATCATGTGCCACATTGAATGCTTTTCTCTCAAACGTGAAACCTCCACATGAGAAAGGCAAGGAAGGAAATATTCTCTTCTTTTGCTGACCATGGAAGTGCCTATCTGTGCTCTTGAATTTCCGTACATACTCCAATGCAAATACCCTCTCTGTCACATGTATTGGAAGTCTGTATGGTTTTACTGTCGATCCGTAAAACCTTAACACAGTGAATTCTTCAATGAAGAACGAGTGAGCCAATTCTATTTGACTTCCGAGTTGAATGCAATCTCTACAAGACATAGTCAACCTAGGAATTGGAGTGCTTGTAATTACATTATACATTCGTGCCAAAAAGAAGTCTACAAAATGATTGTAGTTCTTTCTGTTATCATGCATCCTTATCTTTGGTTTCCTTTCATATATTGGACACTGTGTTCTATTTTGAGTCTTCTCATCAATCTTATAGTTCACAATTTGAAGCTTGTTGGTCTCGAATATTGCATGATACTTGGATAGAAGGAGATAACACAAGTAGGATGAGAACCTAAATGTCTTATAGGAACCTTTTTTGATCATTAGTAATTGTTTTTGCATGGATTGAACAATGTGCTCAATAAAATTATATCTTACTGGCTGACCTACACAATGGATATTATAAATCATTTCAAGAAGGCTTGCACCCACTTCCCTATCATTTTCCAATCCTAGGCAAAATGACAGCAAGGAAATAGTATCTCCAACCCATGGAGCAAAAATGTTAGAATCATAAGGAGGCTTATGATTCTGATCCAAGAAAATACTAGTACCACTCTTTATTAGAGCTTTGATAAATGAATCTTTGCGACTTAGATCGAGACTCTCATAATTCCTTGCCAGCTTTCCAAGGTCAATTTGGACGTTTGAGTTTTGGGCTTCAAATCCTAGGTTCAACAAATGAGAAAATTCTCCCTCATTTATGGATAGAATTTCCTCTTTTGTATTTTTATTGACAATTGCTTTTTTTATCTTCATCATAATTTTTGGTGCAGACCATGACAAAATAAGGACAAGGGAATACTTCAGGTAACACCATGCTTCCCAATCCAATATCCCACGATGCGATTTTATTTGTTCTTTGTTTCAACATTGGGTTGAAAACAATAAATTTTGCCCTAGATGCATCTGCCACCTTACTAGACAATTCATATCTAATATCTATGATACACTTTTCACCATGGATAGCAGGGTCATAAATATCATGGTATTCATCAGTGAAACCTAGTGTTTTAACCAGTTTGGTTAGGTATATTTTGTTTTTCCCTTGGCTTCCTATTGAACTAATGCTTCTCATTTTCCCCATCACTATTATTGTTAATAATTCAAAATAATGCTGGATAAAAACATAAAAATGCTAACCCTCAAATTGGAGCATGAGATTAAAAAAAAAACAAAAAAGACGAGATGTAGGTGTTCTAGATTTTACTCGAAATTTCTATTTCACTAGATTGGCGCAAACAGTCTCTGTTGCAACTTGCATTCCTCAATCTAGTAGTTATTTCTGAATCTCCCTCGATTTACTGTTTTGTCCATGAAATGAAATACGATTATGATTTACGAGTCACTTATTTTGAAAACTTTGAAATGTAAAAATGTAATACCTAAAGGGCAAAATATCTAGAATGATGTTGTAATTTTATTAATTATTATTAATAATAATAACTATTCAATGCCGAAGGACAAAAAATTCATTACTTTAGTATAAATTCTAAGGACATTAAATGTAAAAACGTTCAATTCTGGGTGAAGATATCACAAATGTGTTCACTTCCCACATTCGCGGCGAAATCCAACCTAAGTCGTTGATCTTTGCTCATCCGACAAACGATGGTACCTATTGTCAGATGTCGTGGGTCCCATGACTTTTGCCATTTTTTGGGCATGTCACTATACTCTTGTGACTTTACGAGTCTATTTTTTAAGTTTGTTTAATCATTTTAAACTTCCGCCCGAAAAAAGAGCTTTTTAGACTTAATTATATTTTATTAAATTTAAAACGTTCAATTCCAGGTGAAATTCTCACAAATGTTATCACTTCCCACATTCGGGCCGAAATCCTCCCTAAGTCATTGATCGTTTCTCATCCAATGGAAGATGGTACCTGTTGTCAGTTGTCATGGGTCCCATGACTTCTACCAATTTTTGGGCACGCCACCATACTCATGTCACTTTTTGGGTCTGTTTTTTAAGTCTGTTTAATCTTTTAAACTTCCACCCGAAAAAGAGTTTTATAGACCTAATTATATTTAATTAAATTTAAAGTGTTCAATTCCGGGTGAAGTTCTCACAAATGTGTTCACTTACCACATTCAGGCTGAAATCCACCCCAAGCCATTGATCTTTGCTCATCCAATGAATGATGGTACCTGTTGTCAGATGTCGTGGGTCCCATTACTTCTGCCATTTTTTGGGAACGCCACCATACTCGTGTCACTTTTTGGGTCTATTTTTTAAGTTTGTTTAATCATTTTAAACTTCTGCCCGAAAAAGAGCTTAATAAACTTAATTATATTTAATTAAATTTAAAATGTTCAATTCCAGACGAAGTTCTCACAAATGTGTTCACTTCCCACAGTTGGGCCAAAATCCACCCTAAGTCGTTGATCTTTGCTCATCCAACGGATGATGGTACCTGTTGTCAGATGTCGTCGGTCCCATAATAAGAGACATTTAAAGATGTGCAATAGTTTGAGATAACTATTAAATATAATGTTAATATTATTTGTAAAAATATGAAATTCAAATATAGTATAAAACATGAAACTTAGTTTCTAGAATAAAACAAATAACTAAATAAAAATATAAATTTTGATATATAATTTGAAAGGTAAAAGTTTAATATAGAAAAGAAAACATTCAATATTAAATCTAAAATATTATTTTAAAGTTTAACAAAATTCTTTAAAAATATGTTTACGATTTATAATTTTAAAAAATAGTTAAAAATATATATATAAAAGTTCAACATAAATTTAATGTAATATAAATTTTAATTTAATAAATAAATAAAGACAAAATATATATATAAAAGTTCAACATAAATTTAGTTTAATATAAATTTTAATTTAATATAATTTTATTGATAAATAATGTGGTGAATCTTATTGATAAACTACACCTCCTAAGGACCTATGCAATATGCGTTACCTTTGATCCTAGTGAGACTATTGGAAATTAAAATTTGAAACATTTGATGGCCCAGTATAAGTCTATATATCACCTGCAAAGATCAAAGACATGCTCTCATGAGGGGCTCTCATTGATGATTGATCCAACATGTATGGTGAATGTAATAAGTTAAGAATATCTTTATACTTTACAATTGCATGAAGTAACATATTGATATGATAAATTTGATTTAGTGGTTAAGATCTTAGATTGTTTCTCTTGTCCTACTATAGTTTCTATTACTCTTCTAGTTCCCATTAAGGTTGGTACTAAGTGCTTAGATGTTATTTTTGCTATCATTCCTAAATCCTACTTCAGATCAATTTTGTGTGATGTTAGGACATCCTTGCCCTTTGTTCTCTTCCATGAAAGAGATCCCATCTACTGGGTACCCTTCATAAATGTCTCAAATTTCTTCATTATGACAAAATCTTAACAATAAATCATAGCATGTACCTAGTACCAACCCATACATGCACTAGTTCAAAACTTCAAGTTCAACAACAAGTAAGTTGGAGTTTTAGTTCAAATCTTATCTATATATTTATAAAATTATAATCAACCATAATCAATGTACAAATAATTAATGAAACAAACTGATTTTTTTTTTTAATATTAAATATAGAGGAAGAAGTATTACATAAAAAAGATCACAGTATTAAATTTATTTCCATTATTTAACAGATGATTGAAATAACGTAGCTTATATTCAAAAAGCATTTGAAAAAATTTAATTAATAAAAATGAAATAGAATTATAGAAAGAATTTTTATATACATAAGACTCTAAGAGACAAACTGAAACAAAATGGAATTTGAAAAATTATCATTAATATTTATGCTTTGGAAATTTGCAATTTTTATGTCTAAGACTTGAGTTCCTCAAAAACATAAAAGACAAAATGAGTGAGCCATTGAGCCTATTAGGTTTTGAGGATATAGGGAAAAAAAACTACTAGGGGCCCAGGGGGGCAGGGCTAGGGCACAGGTAGTGGATGGTTTACAAATTTGCCCTAAGAATCTAGACCTCCTTCCATGTAAAATTCTTCAGACAGCATAAGCTGAGAGAATTCTTCAAGCCACATGTAGTTTGGAAAGTCATCCAGGAGCAACCATTTCTAGACGATGTCCTTGCCAATCTGCGCCCATTTCCTGTGACGTGTCAAGTGCTCTGCATTCAGGTTTAGGAGAAATGGTTGCCTAGCCACTGACATTGTTTGGTTAGGGAGGAGAAGCTTCAATAATTCACTCGCCCAAGGGATCCCCACCCCTACTTATGCAAGGATGACAACAGTAATATCGTCTCCAAGGAAGTATTCCTTAAAAACCTTCCTCAACAGCATCAACATATCCACCTTGTCTCCTCCTAGGTCTAGAAGAGACGCCAAGAACTGGGATGTAATGTCCATGTTAACACGCTATCTATTTTCATTTCACATAAACTCTCTACCCAACACCATCTGCACAGTCTCATTGGTGAACAACCCAACCTCCTTGCAGACTGATTGGAGTGTTGGGTCTCTCACGAAGCCCAGAAAGGCCCTCTGGTCCTCTGCAGAAATGCTTCTCAAGTGGATGGGAGTGTCCATCTTGAGAAATAAGATTAACAAATTAAACAACCTGAGCCTATAAACCTAAACCAGAGGAAGAATTTAAATACCGCGAGCTCCAATGTTTTATCTACCAAATGGAAAAGGATAATTGAAGATGAAAGAAGCATAGATCGTATATAAATAATTGAAGCTCTTGATTGTAATAATTACTTCTCTAACCATATTAATTGTTTTAAATTTTTTTAAATCTTTCATATCTCTGAAATCTTTCCCATAAATGCACGATTGGGGGAAATTGGAAACAACTATAAACCAATACCAAGTTGGCAATTACCACATTGGAAGTTGTGGGGACAGAGTGGATTGCAGTAAGTGAATAGATATATATTAAATGATCGAAATTATCAGTCGTGATTCATGACATTTGATACGTGTCTATTGAATCCAACTCCATTCTAGGCACTTTCTGGTGAGCTATGTTCTCTTTAGAAAATTGGGCCGAAATAAAACTTCAGCCATTGATCTACGATCATCAAACAATTTAAAATAATTGATGGATTTTAGGTATGTGTCACCCTTCGCATGTCAAAGAGGCCATGGTTATTGATACATCATGTAGAGTCTGGACTTAATGTGATGTACTAATGTGATGTGATGTGCCTTGTCTATTAATTGTAATGAATTCATGAAATCACCAATAAATTATATATTTTTCCATAAATAACAAAATATTCACCAAAACAAATTAAATAATTTTCAAACGGTGGATAAAAATCGTCAATACATTTTTTCCTTCGGAGTAAAATTTTTCTCCCATACAATTATATATTTGTTCCTTTTAACAAAAAATGTTCGCCTCCTACAATATATATTTTCCCCATAGAAAAAGGTATAATTCACCAGAAATTTATGGTATTTTTCGTACCCTAGAAAAAAATCACCAATACAAAATAATTTTTTGCCCTATTTTGAAAAAAAAATTCGCAATCAATATGAAAATTTCCCCCAAAAATAATGTCTGATTCTCCAGGATTTTACACAATTGTCTAGGGGGTGGTTTCTTAAAGTTATCCCTAATTACACCTTACTTAAGTTTACTTAGGATAATGCATTTCATAGTAGTTTGGGTATGAGACACTTGGGTGTTTGTGCCACATTGGGATAGTGTGTGTGGGATAATTTCCACCTTTTATGGTGTGATCTTGTTACTACTCTATCATATCCACTTATTGTGGAGTGATAATTCCACCTTTTAGTGGGTGATCCACCTCATGTAGAATATTTTATTGTTTCTCCTACCTACCATACCTATTTCCTACCTACCCTTGTTTCTTATTGAGCCACATGTCATGTGTGTGTTCTCACATATCCATATAGCCTTGTCTATATATGCATGCTCATATTCATTGTATGAACAACTATTGATCATCTATCTATTGATGAGAATACAATTTATTCTTGTCCTATATTTTGTTTCTCTTTTGTACTTTTCATTGAGCTCTTGATCTTGGCAAAATATCACATTATCCTTACACATGGATCCTCCCCCCCTTTCCCTTTTTCATAGATATTTATTCTTGATAATGATCCCTTTACACTTGTTAGAATATATTTCCTTTAAAATTTCTTTCCTTGCTTGGAGATTCACATCCTCTATAAGCATCTTCTTCCTAGCTTGAAATGCATGATTTTTTTTTAAAAGGATATCTCCTTGGTGTTGAAGGTGTTTTATCCTTGATATGGATCTCTATCTTCCTTAAGATATCAACATAGAAACATGTTGACATCCTAAAGGAGGGCATATTAGACCTTATTGTTTCTTGTATTTATCCATTTAAGTAATGCTAAAGTGGTGGTGTTGTGTTGCATAACACCCCTAAGGTGTGGTTACCAATATATCTCTAGCAACTTTCATGGCATATAACTTCATTTTAATCATCTAGATTAGAGCATAGACTACTTGTTTGATCCCTTGAAGCATTTATGATTTATATATCACCTAACATAACACAACTTGTTAGTCAATTCCATCCATATGATGCATTCCAATCATCTAGCATAACACAACTTTCTATCTTGATCCCTTGTTGAATTTTTTTTACACTTTTTTAGACATTGGTCAACTAGTATAGGAGGATTGTTAGTTTGATTGTCTTTGTTGTTTACATTTTCTTAGGCACCTGTCTTCTATAATAACACAACTTGTTAGCATGATTGTTGTTGTTGATTATGCTTTCTTAGGTGTTGATTACCTAGTATAGTGTGTCTTGCTAGTGTGATCATTTTCTTGCAATACATAAATCACCTAATACAACACAACTTGTTGGCCTGTGAAATTCATGCAATGTTTGTGGACTTGTAGCATAACACAACTTTCTAGTTAACGGACCATGGATCCTCTTATCATCTTGATGGTGTATTCTCTTGTCTCTTTCTATAAGTCCACTTGTTCTCCTACAATAACATTCTAAAAATGATACTAGTGGTTGAGACAACCTATACATCAAGATCTCTTCACCTATTTGATTTAGAATTTTTCATTTTCTATAGTACTAACATTAATTTATTTGTATATGTGTTTTTTATGAATTTTTTGTGTGGGTTTATATAGGATCCTAAGCTTGGGGGATTGCTTCCCTCAATTTAGTGTCATCCGATCTCTAGCACGTCTTACTTACAACCACTCTACCTCTTTATCTCTACTGTAGAGTGAGTATGAGCATAAGTTCATATTCTCACTAAAGTGGGGGTAAATGTAGTTTAGTAAACTATAACCCTTTACAATTTTACACTCTATTTAGGCCCTATTATATATTATAATTTAATTATTAATCTTGAAATTAAATTATAATACAATACCCAAATTATGACCTAAATTATTATAACAAACCTCTACACTCTTGGATCCATTTAGAAGAACATATTTTGGTGGGACAAGGGTACCCTCCACTGCTATTTGACAAAAAATCTTAGAAATTATATTTGTTTCTAGTTTTGTCCTTCATAATTTAAAATCCTAGCCTTGATTTTTGTACTTGATCTTTTTATGACAAAATAAACTTAAAAATGCCTTGTGAATCCTATATAAAGAAATCTTTTATCATTCATAAGGTTAATTTACAATTCCAAATGATTCCAAGAGAATTATAAATCATCACGAGTAGATTGGAGCACATTGAGAAATAAGCTACAACACTCTACATTTATGTATGAATAATGTTTGGTGGTCATGTTATTGCATAACCACCTAGAGGACTTGTCTAAGAGAATTAAATCCTCACCTTTGTGTCTATAAGAGGGTTTGATACCTAACATATAATCATTTCATTTTAATATTTCAATTATTAAAATAACTATGTTTTATATGATCATAGTTGTTGTTGAGGTGGGAATGCCAACATGGGATTTGACTTAAGCAAGCCCCTATACAATATAGCTATCTCTCCCTATTTTCATGTTTTCAAGTTTAGATATGAGAGAATATGAGGTTACAGGTTTGCAAGAAAGACTAAGATAGGCTATTCTTGATTTCAAATAGGTAGAAACATCTGATCTAGGGTGCCCTCCAACCATATTTGATACATTTTTATTGGAATTTTGGGAATCAAACTTATATTGACCTCCCGATTGCATTTATGAACCTTTCTATTAGGGTTCCCTCCAACCATATCTAGCACATTCAACTCTAGATTTTAGCTACAAGTTCCTCTTTGTATCTTATTTCTATATTTGAGCTATTGTGAAGGTTTTACATTCTATATTTCACTGTTAATACTGTAATTATCATTTTTATATCGTTTAACCTAGTTCATTCACATACACTTCATAATCTCAAATTTATTTTAATAAATTAATCATAAATCCCAACTATTCAACTCTTCTATTAGTTTTGTAACTTAACCTACTTATCATTCCAGGATATGCATGGAGATTTGAGATCTTAGTTTACACTCCTAGGCTAGGATCCCATTTCCTACATATCAAATATAAGTACAATATAAGATGCAAATGTCAAAAAGAGAGAGATAAGACATGAGACAAGAATGTATTAGAGGATAAAGATAAATGCATATGAATAGATATAGTATGAATGTATAGAAGGATATAAGGAGATATAAGATGTATACGATATACATAGTTAATATAATAATATAATTACTTTTATATTTTGTATATGATTCATTATGATATGTTCCTTACATTCTAGTAAGTAGTTAGTCTCTTGTCCAGACCTAATTCCCTATTCCCTTAAATGAACTAATTTTGGTGTATAAATTATAATACTAAGAAAGTCATCGGGGCTTAAAAGCTTTGGTTTATTCCCCCCGCCCCATACTTCTTGTTAATAGTACTAGCTATCCAAATAACACATGTTGCAAAAATTATGAAACCATAAAGCTCAACTTATTACAAAATCAAATCACCTAAACTAGAATTCTTTTGAAGAGGATCTTGCATGAAATACTTTTTAGAGAGATCAATGAGATCTCGAACATTCCAAGAGAGAAAATTCATGGGTGGGAGTCAAGAAAATTATTTATATCCAACTTCTTTGACATGGAAAAGTGATTTTGCAAAAAATTCAGGGAGACATAACCCATGTAAATTTTTAGTGAATAATTTCTCCACTTTTTAGAAACATACTCAAATTCCTCTAGGCATCCAAGAGATTGTGTGAGCATTATAATTTATTTAGGAGACTACATTGATATACCTAGTTGTGAAAAGAGCACCATCACCAACTAAGGAATTTGTAAAAATCTCAATAGAGAAGGTGCATCTATTGAGGTCACAAGCACTTGTTTATCCTTATTAGAAGAGTTTGAAAAAACATCAAACATACCCCTTAGCAACATAACCTTGTGGTTTTCTTTGGGTTCCTCTAGGAGCAACATTCTTACCCTTTTGGTGAATCACTCATATCTATTTGTCACCAAATTTCTAGGTGGTAGCCTTAGAAGGCCAAGGATGGTTAGAAACTCGGGGAGGAGATTTAACTTTGGGAGGTACCATAGATTGATCCTTTTTTTTAAGCTCTAAAGATTGATAGTGAAAGAAAGTATTAGCCAAATTAAGGTAACGAACCCATTGGGTTTGGCAAAGATTCCTTATTAGAATATCTATTGACCCTTTCAATTCTTTAGATAAATTGACTTCTACATAAAATTGATCTAAGGATGAGCTAGATATAAATGGTCTAGTTCAATACAAATAAATTTCTCTAGAGTGGATGTTATAGAGAGAAAAAAATTCCAAAAAGGTAAGGGAAGAGTGGGAACTCAAGCCACATAGGCACACAAAACTTTTTTTCACCTGAGAATTAAAATCTCATGCCCAAAGTCAAAAAATAAACAAGGAAGAATGAATATATGAGAGACCATGTTGAAGAATGATTGGGTATGATTCACTTCAAAAAAATGGAAAAGAAAAACTCCTTGGTAATATTTTGAACAACCTCAAGCTAGACCTCATAGCGGACTGAATTTTTGTTGACCCATCCCCTTTTCCAAAAGGGGAGTCCTCACAAAGTAACCCAAAAGAGTAAATTTCTCTAAACATTGGCATGCACTATCAAGTTCAAAGATGAAAAAACTACATCTATTGGTGTACCTCATAGAATACCTTCAACATAATGTTTTTGGGCTTGCTCAAGAGAGCGATGTTGTAGAGCCACCAAATTGTCAACACTAACAATAACTACTAGGTTCGAGTTAGTTAGGCCATGTCAAGAAAGACTTAAAAAACCACAATAAATAGAGAAAGACAAAACCAATTATATGACTAAGCTATGATATGAAAAAAGGAGAGCCAAAATACTTTAAAAATTAAAAAAAAAAGCCTAACAAAATTGCCACATACCAATCCTCTTTTCTAATATCATATACACTATAATGATTATTTGACATAAACAATTATTTTAATTTTATTCTGATTATAATGAATGCATCTTCTAAAGTATCTATATTTACGTAAAGATATAAAACAATCAAATAACATTAAATAAATGAGAAATAGTATGCAATTAAAAAAACCATTTTAAAAATATTCATATAATTGTCAAATTTTCACATTTTTAAAACTATTTGCAATAAGATAGATCTTATCAAATTTGTAAATGAAATCTAATATTGTGAGTAACAAGAACCAAATTCAGCTAATTACAATCATAATGAGGTTCCGACACAATGAAAAGAGGTATTGAGTGGAGGCGACAAGAGAGTTTGATTCATCTCAGATGGAATAGAGATTATCATGCTACCACTTCCGTCGATGGTCGAGAATGAGGATGAGGATGGCTGGGCTTAACCAGTGCATTCAAAGCATTGACTATTTAGAGTGGCTGGTGTGGGGCCCTCATAATCCATTCCCATCAATAATGCTTGTTTTCATTCTTGTAAGCTAACCATTAACCACCACAGTCAGCAGCTAGTTGTAGTTAGCAACCCAATGTATAAACCAAACCGAGTTTAAATTCATTGTTCCTATATTGTGGAAGATGGGACATGCTTAATAAATGATACTACAACGATTCATTTGAATTTGAAATTTGAATCCCAAATCTCCCACTCCACTTAATGGAATAAGAACTAAGAGGATTATTTGACTGGATCAGCCATAAGAGACCATGGCTATTGCTATGCACAACATTTCAGAGACTGGTATAAAGAGGGTGATGAGGATGCATGGTACATAGTAGCGCAAATCGCAACAGTATATGCTACCATCACCGTTTTTTCCTGTAGTGGCAATCTTTACAGGTTGTCCCTAATGTTTATAGAGCAGTTATACCAACATTGAAATAAAATAATTACATGTTTTGTTTCCCTTGTTTGCGATCTTTTTGCAGCCCGTGTTCTCTCCAACAGAGACTCCATTGTGTTGTTTCAGTTTTGTCTTGTATACATTGGCGATATACAACTCTTATAAGAGAATTAAATGAAAAGAATTTGAGTTTCATGTGATGAGAAATATCATTAGGTTATGAGAGAATTATATACCATTAACATGGAAGATGAATCCTTAAATTTTAAATTATTCTAATAATATGATTTATAAGTGATCATGTGATGCAGAATGTTAGATTTTATGAATTTAATTCAAGAATATTTGCATATTAAAATTAGTTGGGTGGCTCCAAGAAGTTGAGTCCCACTTTTGGGCAAAAAGTGGAAGCGTTTTCTCTATTTTTCAAATTTTCTGTTGATTGATGTCAAAATTTGATGCTCTTAGAGATTGAATCTCAAAAAACTTCAGTAATAGAAAATGTAGTGCTCGGAGTCTAATTTTTAAATATGTAATTTATTTTAATACCCACATGATAGAAATCCCTTTTTAGTAGGCATGTTTAAAAACCATTTTTTTAAATGCCCGTTTTAGGACCATACCACACATGTGTACGACCACCCTTTTTTGATGCAAATAAATGAACTTTTACAAATCCTTCTTGGAAATGATAGCTAAGACACCAAATATTTATGAGAATATTTTTGCTTATTTATTTATTGAATATATTTTTTTTATTAATTTATAACTAACAATAAAGTATATTTTCAAAACATCGGGTGTGCAACTACCATAATTTGATGAAAATTTCATATTTTTCATTTTTTTTTTTAATATTCAAAAGAATTGTATGTAGATTGATGTAATATAATTTATTTTTCTAAAATCCTAAAAATAAAAAAGTTATTAAAGTTTTAGTGAACCTTGGTATTTTAGGTTTAGGTTCCACTTTTGATTAATAAATAATACAAAAATAGTAAAACAATCTTATCACTATGAAATTGTAGTACCTCTTCTCGATCAGACTTATTAGATTGATATTTTGTTACAGTTTACCTTTCAGTTGATACATTATTGCTAAACATTATTCAAGCGTATTTCATATTATTTCATATTTCATCTAGATATGAGATGCATGATTTATTTACAGTATTTCAATACTGGTGATCTGTGGTATTTTATGGATTATTGCTATGTACTGACACTGTACTTTATTTATGCAATGTGTAATTATATGTTGCTGCTTGCGAGTGTATTGGATGCAAGGGGACGGTTTTCCTTCACTCACTTCGGTGAGACACAAAACATCATGATTCTCCTTCATCGGTGTGTGTGTCGTGTATTCTATATTCATATAGATGCATGTGTGATTCGATGATGCATTATATTGTAGGTACAAGTACTAGGTAGGTACAGGGTATCGTCTCCACCTGGCTTCGCAGGTCTGAGCATGCCTTATATGTCCGATGGGAGTGGAGGTGATAGCTATTGACCCTAATTTTTACCCTCAATCTACTCATGTGAGTGTCGTTAGTTGGTCATCTGTTCCTTGTTGTTCAGCCTTCAAGTCTTGTTTGTGTGACTTTTTTGGAGTCTTCTTGTATTTTTCTTGGTTTGCATGCCATAGTGGGTTTGATTATTTAATTGAGTTTAAGTCATCATTTCATAGTTGGTATAAGTAATTTATGCACTATTATACCTTTGTGTTATGGACTTAGCTTATTGAGTGTAGTTATTAGAATTAAATTAATAATTTCTTTATTTTGGAAAAGTAAGTATATTTAAATCATATAGAAAAATAAAATAAAAAAATTTAATTTCATTGCTTTTAGATTTAAAGAAAAAAAAAAAACTTTGTTGAAAAAGTTAATTAAATTTCATGATGGGAGAAATGTATTTTTTTCAAACTAAAGAAATTCCCATTTACTTTTGAAGGAAAATAGAAAAAGTCAAATTATTTACTTTAATGTTTTGACGAGAAAAATATTTCAACCTAAAAATTTAGGTTAAAAAATTTAGAGAATGTTTCACACATTTATATGCTCACACATTTGTTGTAGAAGCTTCCTTGACATTTCTTTACTACTTCCATTTCATTCATGCAATACATCAATTTCATAAAGAGAGACTTGAAAATATGAAGAATGATACTTATAGTTGTCAACCCCTTCCATGTCACCTTCATTCATCCTCTTTTACTATTTTCATTTTTAGTCACTTCATGTTTCTCTCTTTTGAATAGCTACATACGTATATATGTATATGTATATGTATATGTAATAAGAAACAATAATTATTCTTTCCTTTGTACTCCCTTACATGGGTTAATGAACACAAATAGGTGGATAGAAGAATGGGTAGCATGTAGAGAAGAAAAAAGAAAATATATGGAGAGCAAAGGGAAACAAGAGAAGAGGAAGAGGAGATCAAAATAGCAGCACGTGAATGGGATCAAGAAGGAAGGGAAGCATCAAGAATTTGTATTTGTCTACAAAAGGAGTTGGTATGTGGTCTACAACTTTCCTTTTTGATTCCTTTTTTCATTTGAAAATGGTTACAATAATGCTTTATAAAAGTGTTATTTCTTTTAAACAGATTCAAGAAAGCATGTTGAATACATTAGTTAAACAATCCTTAATATTTTTATGAGAATCCATTTTCCTTGAGTGATATAAAACCCTTGACAATTTTACGAAGCAGAATTGAGTATTTGAGGACTTCTCTACTTTTATATATCAGCCAAATGGGCTCTTTGTTATTCACCTTTGGTTAAGTATTGACTTCAAAATATTAAACCCTGATGTTAGGGTCAAATAACATGATACCTTGAAATAAGGAATATCATGGAAGGGAATAGATGCTCAAACCCCATAACTGTTTTGAGCAAACTATATAATTTTAGCTAGCAACAAACCCAAGAATTCTTAACTATTATTATGTCATTTTTGTACTTTTGGCTAAATGTTGTATTGGAAACATATTATCTCTAGCTCATACATATATATTAGGCTATGATATAAAATTATCATTGAGTATTTGACTTGTGATATTACTACTATATGCCAATCTCACGACCTCCCATCTTTCTTTAGACTAAAAATTCAATGTCAAACTATTTAACTTTGTCCCTATTGCGATCGATAAGGTAATGACTTAAATTTTTTGGCCTTGTCAAATCTATAAGAATAGAGATAACTATTAAAAGTTCCAAGCCTTAATCTTAAGCAAGTAGTGATGATGGTGTTAGGGTGAAGCATTATCTTCATTTTTCCTATAGTAGTGTAAGCTTATCTCTATGATAAGCATACCACACTACTTAATAATAATTTTAATTTTTTTGAGTTTTAATTACCAATTGGCTTTCTCTTAGGTCTAAAATAAGAGATCTTGACCCTTGAAATAGTTAGATTATTTTGGTATCACTATTGTACATATGACCATTTTGAGTTTTGAACATAACCCATAATGGGTTTGTTAACTATGATGAAGAAGATGATAATACTCTCAACCCTACAAGTAGTTGGGAGAATTGTTTCACTTTGACATATATAAATTTGGTTTTATTTAAAGATTCTCTATTTTCTTATTAATATATATTTGATCATATTAATGTAGCTGAGATTTATATCTAAAACATTTGTCTATCATCCATAATTAAAGATAGTGATATGATAATAATAAAACATAAATTCTCAAATTAGACATGACTATGATTACTGAGTATATATAAGTATGATTCTTTCTATTTGAAATATAGAAGGATTTTTTCTTAATTGCACATGGTTATATATGTGTGTATTTATCCATGCATGCATGCATGTATGTATGTATGTATGCATGTATGTATGTATGTATGTATGTATTCATGCATACAAAATTATTTTAGCATGTGAATACATATTAGAATCAATTGATCATGTTATCTAGAATGAGGTTATGAATAATTTTTTTGTTTCTTTATTGCTATTTGATATTGTATGACATAAGAGAATTGTTGATTATAGTATATTTTGCACATAAAATTAATATGTAATTACATGTAGTTATATATACTTATACATATATTAAAATATTATAGTAACTAAACATATTTAATTAATTTTAAAATATAAATATTAGATACTTTGTAGGAAGTTAGTTGTGATAAATTAGTTGTTGCTATCTGGTATGAGCAAGAGGTGTGTAAGAATTATAATAATCATGTTTTGCATGAATTTTATTGATAAATATTAGGCCAAAGTAATGAAAAAACATTACTTGCATTGTTAGTACACCATGTCTAAAGATAAAAATTAATCAGATATGTTATGTTGCGTAGCTAGAGAATGTTTACAGGTTGCATGCTAGACTATCTAGATCAGCACACAACAATTCTTCATAGATGACTTGATGACCTTGGATTTTCCCTAGATTTGCTACTCTCATGAAGGGTAATACTACTTCTAGTTGAAAGATGTGTTTGGAATTGATGGCCTATGGTTAGAGGAAAAGTACTCTACTGATGCTCTCCCTCTTGTAATTTTATGCAAAAGAATTTAATTATTAGAGACAAAGGATATGATTTCACATGGATTGTATTATTTTTTTAACTTGGCATTTTAATATTAAATTCAAAACATTGTATTGTGCTATTATTGAGATATGGATTTTCTTGTCTAGATGAGGCATGGAATATATTAGAACCATTGATTTTGTATAATACTCTATAGGTCATTATGATGTACCTAGTGAAAAATGATTTATTAATATGTTATTTATATATTAGCAAAAAATAGAAGTTAAAAGATTTATTTCCTTATGTTTTGAGAAGAATTTTTCCTTCATTTTAATATAATAAAAAAAAAATGCTAATTGCAATCAGAAAAGAAAATACTGGTGTTTGATTTATTTCCTTATGTTTTGAGAAGAATAGAACATAGCAAAAAACTAAAGAAGATGCATCAAGGCCTCTATGGCCTCAACCTCCATCTAGGAAGTGTCCAACACCATCATTTTCAATGTTCTAAGAAGAAATAACAATGGCCAATCCTTTGTTTCTATCTTTCTCAGAGCCTATGTGAAAAACCTCTTCAAAGAATTGAAAAGGAAATAAGGAAAATAGTACCTACACAATGTGCAGAATAAAGATCTAGTCTTTTTTATACTTAATGCCAGTCACCATTAAATATACCATCTAGGATTTTGTGGATGCCTTTTCTCCACCTCTATTATTTTTTATACAATATTGGGAAGGTAATCATTCATTTGGCACCTAGGCACATTGTCATTTTGGACTCCCAAATTAGCAAAGTAATATGTTATAGCATTACCCTCTGTTAGAGTATTCGGGTATTTACTTGATTAATTAAACATTATTTGTTTAATTATTTAATTTCCCTTTATCTCTTTTACACTTAAACTAACTTTAGGTGCATATAATTAATTATTTTAATTAATTATTATGTGCAAACCTAGGTTTTCCCTTTTAGGGTTTCTTGACCTATTAAAGGTTGAGTTCATTCTTTTTATTGTAAGAATCACATTACATATTTTTGTGAATATTGAGCTCTCCCTTTTTGAATATATTCTTTGTGTATTTGTTTTTCTGTATTTGCTTCCTTGCTTCTCCTTGTAACAATTTTTTTAGCTTGCAGAGATTATTTGGGCTCCCGTGGTGTTGTATTTCTCACCTCCTATATGGTATCAAAGCGCAAATCTGTAGCTACCTGTTCCTATTTTTGAGATTTTTGGCTTTGGAAGCAGATCTGGGGTTTCAGAAAGTTTTTTATGCACCTAAGGTTTGACCTTTTTTCTGAGCACTTTGGGCCTAAACAGACCTCACCATCGTGCTCATAAGGCCCATAAACCCCTATGGTCATATAAAATTTGACCTATTTTGGTTCCTGAGCCTCTGGGAGTATTTCTTCTCCAGATCCACCCCATATGGCCTTGGCACATAGTTCGAGAAAAAAATTTCAAAAAAAATTTATTTTGCCTTTTCACGGCATGCAGGCTGAATTTTTTCCTTTCAATTAAAATTTTTTTTGCGTTGGTACGGAGCTATCACCGTTTGCTCGAGCCCTACGCCACCTTCCTCCAGCCCTAGCTTCCATTCCTGTCGGCTATTCTTCCCCGGCCTCCTGTCGGCTCCTGGCCCTTGTCGGCCAGGCCCCCGTCTGCTCCTCCTTGTGGCTGCGGCTACGGCTTCCTGGCTGCCCCTGCCGGCTTTGCCCTATGCTCGCCGCCCACCATTGCTCTAAGCCGCCGCTATAGCCCCTGACCCCGCTAGCCTCCCTATGGCCCCCGCCACCTAGCCCAGGCTCGCCACCTCCTTGCAACCCCAGGCGCTGTGCTTTCTCCCCGCCCGGCCCTTGCCGCCGCCATCGCCAGGAATCGTCATGCCGCCACCGCCAAGAACCGCCATGCTGCTCCGGTCCTATAGCTGCCTCCGCCTAGCCACTAGGGAGCCACCCGTCCACCACTGGAACGCCGCTCCCTGGCCACCAGAGCACCGCCCAGCTGCCAGACTTCTTTCTTTTGTCTCTTTCAAGGGGGATTTGGTTTTTTGGCTCTATCTTCGGCATACGGAGTCATTTTTTCAAAAATGAATAAGCATCGGAAAGCTGGTTTCGAGGCTGACCTCATAGTGTTGGTATTTTTTTCTAAATTTTCTGTTTGATTGTGTTTTTGTCTAGTCAAAGTGAGGTCTAGTTTTTGCACTCCGAGAGCCATAGAATGAGCATCCAACCTTTGTTTTTCAAAAAATTTATATTTTCGGAAAGCGTATGCTGTGTACTTTCCAGCCATCTAAGTTTTATTTCTAGATTATGCTCCATGCATATTTTATTCATTTTTTTGCTTTTCAGCCCTCTGGTGGATATCATGGTTGTTTCAAGTCCTGGGATCTCTTCTCTGAGTAGGATGTCTTCAGGTTTCTATTTTCCAATCTTCTTATCATTGTAGCTTGTATTTATGCAAACACATTGAGATAAAGTGCCATCATGCATTGTTTACTTGGAATCTTGCATATTTGGTGTCTTGTTGTACATGCACTATTGATCAAGTGCCATGAGGGGGTTGATGTTTGCCTGTTGTTTGCCATCTTCCTTTGTCCAGTGAGTGTTCCTTCCATGACATTCACCTCATGATGATGTGTCTCATCACCTTTGATGTTCTTGGTTCTTCGTCATGCAATTTTTTTTGGCTATCCTTTTCAGTGTTCCTGTCCCTCTCCCACTTCCGCATTATTGGGAGGTTTATCCTATTGGTTCTACTGCTTCCATGGTTCGATTGATCAGCTCTTCAGGCTTTGGTTTTGCATGCCATCTGTATCTTTGATTTTAGTTTTTTTGCCTTGTTTTCCTTCTGATTCAAGTAGTGTCATTTGAGGGCACTCATATAGATTACATTCTTTTCTACCTGGTCTTGTTCTATTTCAGTGGAGGTTCTCCAGATCAGCAGTTATTCTTCGACAGAGTTTGTAGGTTCTTCATGCTTTAGTGGTGTTCTTTTCCATCTCTTTTTGGAGTAGAGTTTTGTTCCCATGTGGTTTTCTCTATTTCTCCAGTTCATAGAGATTTCATTGTATTTGGGTACCTGATCAGGCCTTGTTGTTGGGACCCATCTTTGTTGCTTTCAGTAGCTGTTCTAGGTTTTAGCTTCTCCCTAAGTCTATCTTAAGGGGGGATGTTAGATTATTCGGGTATTTACTTGATTAATTAAACATTATTTGTTTAATTATTTAAGTTCCCTTTATCTCTTTTACACTTAAGCTAACTTTAGGTGCATATAATTAATTATTTTAATTAATTATTATGTGCAAACCTAGGTTTTCCCTTTTAGGGTTTCTTGACCTATTAAAGGTTGAGTTCATTCTTTTCATTGTAAGAATCACATTACATATTTTTGTGAATATTGAGCTCTCCCTTTTTGAATATATTCTCTGTGTATTTGTTTTTCTGTATTTGCTTCCTTGCTTCTCCTTGTAACAAGTTTTTCAGCTTGCAGAGATTATTTGGGCTCCTGTGGTGTTGTATTTCTCAACTCCTATACCCTCAAGATACATATAGAACATCTTGTATTCTTCAACGTATTCAATGATCTTTTTGGAGCCTTCAATCTATGTTTTAATTGACCAAGAGGGGATTTGAGTACCTAATAAGCATTGGATGATATTGGTTGATTCCCCCTCAACCCAAACCTTGGTGAAGTTCATATGTGTTTCCAAGCATATGCCATGGTAGGAAGACACAACTTTAGTGGTGTGGTTAGTCTGGCTCCCCAAGGGGAGTGCCACCACTACTAAGATCCCACCATAATCATTTTTCAATACTCCTCCACACCCAGTCAGCCTGGGATTTCCTTTTAACGACCCCATCAAAATTAACTTTGACCCATCCCAAGTGTGGGTATCCCCACACAATATTATGTCTTTTCTTTTGGAGGGCTTGATTGGGATGGAGATACCAATACCAAGGTTTCATAATTGCGAAATATAAGTCCCCATCAGAAATAACACACATTGCATAGGATTTGCAATTAGAAATTAAAAAGTGAAGAGTTTCTAGAACTACCCTCTCACATCTAGAAAACACCACAAAAGGAGTAGATAATTCATCATGGAATACCCTATTGGTCCTTTCTTTATAGATGAACCAAACAATATGAGGAAGAGATAATGACCATAGCGGTGATAACATAGAATTGGAGGAAGGGGAGACCCATTGAGAGGAAAGTTGATGGAGAGAGGAAGAGAAACCCAATCAACTCCCCAAAGATTTAGAAAGAAACCCAACACCTCATGAGGAAAAGGAAAGTCAATAAAAAGATGAACTGCACTCTTAGAATCTTCAGAACACAATGGCCATCTACTAACAATATAGAAGCCTCTTTTACAAAGATTATCTAGAGAGAATTTTGTTGTAAGGGGAAATCCAAAAGAACATGTTGTCTTTAGAATCAAATTTAGGTTTTAAGCACGTGCTCAATAGGAAGAAGGTTGGGGGTAGCTATGAAGAGAGTTCACAAAGGAAGATACTAAATAGTTTCTAAAGGAAGTAAGAGCCCATGCTCGAGAATCATGACCATCCGATAAATTGATATAATTAAGCATAACTTGCAACTGAGTAAGGTTCTTGGTAATATTAGTCAGACATTTTCGTTCACCCTACTGAACATAGTTAGCCACATAGACACCAAATTTGTTAACACAATCATCCTTATACTATCCAAAGATTGGAGAGTAGGACAAGGGAGTGTGCCCTATCCAACAACCATCCAATAAATGAATCATCTTGCCCAATCCTGCAATCCATCTAAGACCTCTTTCTAACAAAAAATTAGAGTAATGAACACTTTTCTAGAGGGAAAAACCTCCAGGGATAGCCTGAGAGTGGATAAAATCAGATAGAGAGTGAGTATTATTGAGATATTTACTATGTCATATCGAGGTCCACTCACCATTAGAATTGAACATCCTCCACACTTTCTTAGGAAGTAGAGAAGGATTGAAATCCTTAATTCTCCTCAATTTTAAGCCTCCTTCCTTTATTAGTTTACAAATAGAGTCCTAAGACACAAAAGAGATCCTTTTCTTCTATTCTATTCTAGACCATAGAAAGCATTTTGAATTCTCTCTATATCCTTCACAAATTTGGAAAGGGATCTTAAACAAGCTCATAGCATACACATGAAGATTTGAAGGGAGGATTTCAATAATTGCACCTTTCCCACTTGATTCAACAAAGCACCCTTCCATTCGGTAAGTTTGGAATTGAATTTGTCAATGAGTTTCAACTAAAATACAAGGGTAAGCCAAGGTAAGTAAAGAGGAGAGACTCAATGTTATAACCCAAAATACGAGCAATCCTTTGTTGTCTCCTATTTGGGGTGTTGAAGAAGAATATGACACTCTTATTCAAATTAATCCTCTTCCCCAAAGCCCCTTCATAAATAGATAGAGCCTGCTTCAAATTCTTTGCTTCAAGAATAGAGGACTCCTCAATCACCATTGTGTCATGCATAAATTATTGATGGGAGAAAACCTGATTGCTAGATTAAGATCTTAGAACTTTAAGAGTATCCCCACTGACCATATGCTGGAGAAATCTTCCCAAGATATTAGCCATAATGATAAATAGTAGAGGGGACATAGGATATCCTTTTCTAAGCCCTTTAGAACAGTAGAAAAAAAGGAGGGGGAACCATTCACAATAACAGAGGTTCTAGTAGTAGACACTAGCTCCCAAATCATTTCTATGAATTTTGAAGAAAAACCAAAGGCCTTGAGGAATTTTAATAAAAAAATCCAAATTACTCTATCATAAGCTTTCATAAGATCCAGTTTAAGCAAGAAGCCCTATTTTTTTGTTCATATACAAGGAATGAATATTTTCATGAATAGTAATAATAGAATACAAGATCTAACAACCCAGAATGAAACAATTCTGCTAATAAAAAATGAGCATCAGTAAAATAGATTGAATTCTGATGACCAAAACTTTGGAAATGATCTTGTAGAAAGAGTTGCATAAGCTGATTGGTCTAAAGTTACCAAAGGAGTTCACACTTGAAAATTTTGGAATCAAGACCAGGAAGGTCAAGTTTAACTCTTTGAGGATCTTTTTGCAACCAAAAAATTCTTTGACATCATTACTAACATTGTTAGATATGAGATCCTAGAAAGATTGGAAGAAAAACATTAAGAAGCCATCAAGGCCAACCACCTTGATTCCCTCAAAAGAAAAAGATAGCAGATTTGATTTTCTCCCTAGAAGGAATAATAATCATTCATTTATTAATATCCTCATTAATGATAGAAGAAATAATTCCAAGAAGCTCCTTCTGGCACCATTATCGAGAGGACCATCTTCAGTGAAAAGATCTGAGAAGTAGTTAACCGCTTCTTGTATTATCTCCTATTATTTATCAATTTTAGTTCCATTCTTAAATATATGATCAACCTATTTGAAGCTCTATTCTTTAAAGTAGAGATGTGGAAGTACTGAGTGTTTTTATCTCCATTGGCAAGCCAAATCACCCTGGATCTTTTCTTCCATAATTCCTCTTCCTTAGAAGTAATGTCATGAAGTTGGGTCAAAATATTATTCTCTTGAGCTAGATAATCATTACAGTAGCCTTTAGCCTAGCATTTGGACTGAATGTCCTTCAATTGAAGTTGAATACTAGAATTCATAGTGAAAATGTGACCAAACAATTTTTTGTTCCATTGTTTTTACTTTGGCTTTAGTATGGGCCAACTTCTTTGCAACCTTGAACATTTTTGTTCATTGAATATGAACATTACACCATTTAAAAATTTTGTCCCTAAGTTGGGAATGTTGAAGCCACGTTTTTTATAACTGGAAAGGGATGTTTTTCTAGGTAGAGTTAGCTTTTGTTGATAGGCTTATGGGAAAATGGTCAAACCCAATTCTAGAGAGTGTCAATAAGGAACAAGTATATTCTAAGATCCAATTTGAAGAGATAAGAGACATGTCCAATTTTAATTGGATAAGGTCATTACCAATGTACATATTAGACCAATTTTATGCAACTCCAACAAGGTCTATATCATGCATTGCATGATTATAAATGAAGTCCATAAGATCTGATATACTATCTTAAGAAGTCATAGTACCACCAAAAATTTTCTCCTCTTTTAGGGGAATATTGAAATCCCCCATGACCAGTGAGTTCTCATTAGGATATTGAGCCCTAAAATTTTGCAAGGCAAACCAAAAATTCCTTTTAAAAACCTTATTATTAGGAGCATAAATATTGGAGAGAACCCATGCAAAACCATCCCAAATATGAGTAAAATTGGTTGTAACATGGTTAGCATCTTCCTACAACCCTAAGGCCAAGATAAGCTTTTGGTTCCAAATAGTGGTAACTCCACTAGAGGTCTCTACTGTACTATTGCACTGAATAGTATTATTCTTGAAAAATCTAAGTTTGAACATCTTATCTTTTTGCGTCTTAGTCTCTTGAATTAACAAGATGTTAGGTTTATGATCTATAGTAATATTAGCTAGAAAATCATGTTAGTGAGAGTTATTTAACCATCTAATATTATAGGAAATAACCTTAATTTTTTGAGGTGTGTGCTTGACAAGCACATCTTTGTTAAGGTATTTTGAACCCCATCCATAATACCTTGAAGGCTTTCTTTATTTCAGAACCACTTGGAAGGTTTCCTTCTAATAATTTTAGATGAACCACAATCTGATTTGAGTTTGTTTAAAATTAAAGATCCTGATGGGATCTTCTTCTTCTTATTTTTTGGTTTAATCAAAACAAACATGGATCCATCCTCTTGGTTTGACCATATATTTTTAGTTTCCATATCATCACAACTCCTGGCAACCATATAATTATTAATGACAACACTATCCACAAAAAAAGGTGTATTACCCCTAGGAGAAACATCAATAGTAGGATGCTCACCGATCAAACCTGGGGTAAATAGGCTACTCACAATCCTAGTTGGAGATCCCCTATTATCTATGTCCACAACAATCTTCGACTTCTCAACAAAGTCACAACATGGGCTCTTAGACTGATCTTCACCATGAAGGGATGACTTCACCTCCATATTTAAGTTCTTATCCATGCTTTTTTCTTCAACAACCTAAGCAGAGCACTACCCCTTATCAATATTTAGTGATCCATTAATAGTTTGAACACTATCACTTTTGTTAGTTTCCTTACTCGAAACTGGAATCTGACCCTCCCTCTATTTCTCCTCCCAAACCTTTCTCATTTTGATATGGGTTTTGGATGGGTATTTATTAGCCAAATGACTAGATTTTTTGCACACAAAAAAAAACAAAAGGAAGAGTTTCAAACTCAAACCTAATTTCACATTCCAAGCTTAGATTCAAGATCAATAAATGAAGGAAGATTTGTACATTGACCAATACCCACACATATTTTGGAAAAAACTAGACACTTTCTAGCCATAATCATATCATCAATGGAGAGAAGACTACCAAAGGATTCAATAATTCCTTTAAAGACATCCTCATTCTAGAACACCATAGGCAATATGGGTAATCTAACTCACATAGAAATGACTTCAAAGGAAGATTCATTGAAGTCTAAACCTGGCACCCATTCATTAGGGCCAAAGAAATCCCAATAACCTAGGGTCCTCCACAAAGAATGATGGACAAGTCCTCAAGATAAAAGAAATCAAAAGAGAAAAAGCCCTTGGGCATAGTCAAAAAATCCACCTACCCTTTTACCTTCCATTTTCTCCTAACAAAGGATCCAACCACCTCTATATTTGGCCTAAGACCCATGAATTTACCAACCTAAGAGTTTTCCATACAAGAAATATTCTGGTCAATAACCAACATAGGAATAGAGATAGAAAACCTACAACAAGATGGATCAGAATGATTCACCACCAGAGAAGAAGAAGAATGAGAAGAAGGCCTAACTTTAAAAAGAGAAGACTACTACTTTGAATAAGGGCCTGTACCTTCCTACGAAGGTCCCTCCCTGGGCCCCCCATTCCATTAAAAACTCCACCTTGGTCTACTTGTATCGTTGATATTCCATTAGTCATCCTATCTGCCTTATTAGAGTCATAATCTCTATCCCTAGAACCCACATAAAGAGAATCCAATGCAAAAGAAGGAGAAAACCCTGCAAATCTACATGAAACACCTTCAACCTATCCAACTCCCATTCCCACTCCTGCCACTCCCACCTTTTCCATTTTAAAAATTGGATTGTTTGATCACACATTGTTTAATCTCTAGTTGGGTTTGTTATGTGTGTATTAGAGTAAAACTAAAACACTAGGGTCTATAAGCCTACTATGTGAAGGTTTTCACAAAGATAACTCTTGTTGTATTTTATTTTGTATGCCTAAGTTGTCAATGAAATAATATTTAGTGTGCCTTAAATGCAAAAATGGGAAGATCTAAATATTAGAAAAATAAAGGGAAAGAAAAGAAAAAAAATTAAGAAAATGAAATTTTAAATCAAAATGGAGGAAAGCATGAGTTAGATAGAAGAAGCATGGCTCTTTGAATTTGAGACCCTCACTAATGATATTGAATCCCTTAATTTGAAAATAAATAAGTTCAACAACCTAAAATGAAAACCATGACACCTAAGAAATCATTGGTTGTTCATGACTAGTCCACTAGATATGTTCACAACATACTGAGAATGGGTGAGGAGGAAGTTGAGGAGTACCTTATTGGAATCAAGGAACACTGAGAGAGGGGGGGTGAATCAATGTTCTACAAACTTTGATATTGTTAATTTTTACTTTTAACCACTTCACACATTTAATCAAAAGAAAGATTCAATAACATAAAACAAACAACCACATCACCATAACAGAAGGATTTTATAAATGGAAACCCAGTTAAGGGAAAAACAATGGTGGAGATGATCCCACATAATAAGTATACTTTGCAAAAGTATTACAAAGGTGAATGCACATGCATTCAAGCAAAAGTATTATAATTGAAGTGATTGAACTAAATAATAGAATCTACAAATGCCTAATTATAGTTCTAGTTAAGCACAATTTATTGATTTCATACACTTCATCTCTCATTGCTTTGTTACACTGTTCTACAATGAATCAAAAGCATAGATGTTTGTCCCACATACATGAAAATGCACACAATCGATCACCAACACCTTTTTCATACTCAAAATGATCAAAAACATCGATCATATATATTTGCAACCAGTAATTAGATCCATTTCTCATCAGCTCAAGATCACTTAACACTTTATTGAAACGTGTATGAATAGTCAGCTGAATTCAAACTCCAATGCTTATTTGGACCAAAAATAATTATCCACACGCTTCCCCAAATGTTGGCCAAACTTCCTAGATAAGAAAACCAATCATCAAAATCACTCCATCAAATCCGCACAATGATCAACTACACAAGTCGTCTTGTTCTACACTAGCAGACTAGAACTTGGTACTTAGAAGCCTCTAACTTGCAAATGAATTATCACCGGAGACTAAAACTCTAGAATAAGGTGTTCCAAACATCCATGAACCTTCCTTTATCTCTACAACACAAAATATTAACCTGAAAAGAAATCCAAATTAAAATACTAAACACTATCAGATGCTCTATTCTAAGCTTGCCGGACTTAAACCAATCTTCAATCTAATTTTTGATATGAGAAAATCATTCACTGTGGATGGGTACACTAACCTAGGTTGCCATCAATGACAACACCTGATAATCGATGCAGTGTCTCTTGCCAACAATACCTATGAGTACAACCCTTATGAATTTGTTAATGTTATATTCTAAATGAGAGGAAGACTTAGACAAGATAACTCTCTTTAATAGAGACATGTAAAGACATGAAAAACCCATCTAAACAAGGATGATCAGTATAATATTATCAATTTAAATGTTTTCTTTTTATAAATAGTAGACTTTATGCTTGTGTAATTTTGTTAGGCCCAATATGGAAAGCTAATATACTAAGAGGGGAGGGGTGAATCAGTATTTCAAATCCTTTTCTTAACAATATCTTTACTGTTATGCATAAACCAAAAACTGCTGTAACATAACATAAAGTTAAAACAAATAAATAACAAACATACATGATTCACTCCATAAAACATATATTTTGGTTACGTAGAAACTCTTGGTTAGAGAGAAAAACTGTGGTGGGGATGGTACCCACAACTTCACTACTGCAATAATAAAGGTTGCTCGGTTAGAGCTACATGTTTAGCTATTTCTGATAGCTTACCCTGTTAGGAGTATCAAGATCTATTAGATCTACCTTGCTAAAGGATTTTACAACATTTAATCTAAATGTTGCACCTGGTTAGAGGCTTTACAATTTATAGACTTGATTAGAGTCTTTTACCTTGTTAAAGGTTTCTCTTACAACTTCAAAATTTTCATTAAAATCTTTACAACTATCTACAAATTTACATCTGGAATGTTATAGAAGATTCTATGTGCTCAAAATAAGATTACCTTTCCTATAGCATACCTCGGTAACCCATAAAGTAACTCGGTAAACCCTTCTGTTTACTCTGTTCTTTGACTGTTCTCTGAAATCCTTTTCGGTGACCTCTGTGTCTCTGTAACAGTCATAACAGTTAGTGATTTCTCATGCATCACACATGTCTTGCTTCATACAGTTGTGTATATCCATGTCACTCTCTTTTATCTTTAATCCATGTTGTATAAATAGATCTCTTATGTTGGTGATCTAATTCATTGCTTCGATCTTACAAACATGATTTCTCAAATGAATAACCATGCAAAATATTTCATTGGTTAGATGACCTCAAAAGCATACATAATCTTTAAGTGCAATTTCCATTGTGATAACGATTCTATGTTCCTCGATCTTGTAACACATTTTCATATGTATGTCCAGGTTCAATGAATCTGGTAACATGTTTCACTCAGTGTATATCAACTCAGTGCATCATCTTTGTTGCTCGGTAGACATGGAATGATACTTGGTAGATAGCTCAGTGCATATATCAACTCAGTGTATCATCTTTGTTGCTCGGTAGACATGGAATGATACTCGGTAGACAACTCGGTGCATACTGGGCTCTATGACTACTTTCTTCTATAACCGACTGGATTGTGCATACTGACTGAATATTTCGGTAGTAGTAACTGAGTAGAGTATATAGAATGACTTTGGATATAAAACTAATGGCAACTTGATAAGTAGTAACAATCTCCCTTTTTGACATTAGTTGAGATGTTTGACAAAACTACTTTCAAAGTCATAACTCAATAATCTATATACTTTTAAAAATTTGACTAAATTGACAGTATGTACATTAGTCAATGAAATAGTATATCCAGATATATTCCCCTTATCAATATATTGTACAAAACTCTGATTTTGTATGCTTGGTGATCAATGATCAGTGTGCTGCTCTTGTTCTTTGCTTATTATTCTATTCACTGCTTGGTTCACCTCTCTTGGATACTCTGCTTACTCTACTTGGTATACTCCCCCTATATACTACACTCCTTTTGTTTGATACTATACTTTGATGCTTTGAATACTATATCACTCCCCCTTTTTGACAAACATCAAAATTTAGTTACCATTCGGTGGTGGCAACTGGTCAAAAATGGATTTGAACTTTGTCCGTGCTTCGGTGAGAGCGACAGAGAAGGCATCCTTTACACTGTCCATTAAAGAATTATGCGCTTCAATATCATCCAATAATGATATTAAGCCATCTAAAGTGCTTCCCTCTTGTGTAGTAGATAAGTATGTGGCTCGGTTGATCTGTTCTTGGACATATGAAAGATGAGGAAGGAATAATGTCTAAAGTGTCATTATGTCCATCTTGATCTTGTTTTCTTCACTTCTTAGGTCCAATTGTTGAGCCATGAGCTGTTGTAACTTTGTATAGAAATTGTGAACTGAATTGGGCTATGTGGTCAACTTATTTGAGAGATCGGTGATCTCTTTCTCAATTGCTTCAGTTTTATTTTTGATGTCTTTAATGAATAAAGAAAATGTACAGAGTTTTTGAAATAAATAATGAATGTTCTTGAGTTGAGGGGACAACTCAGCAAAAAATTTGACAAGTTTAACTTTGCCAATAGCTATAGCTTTCTGTACCTCTTCTATCATCTTTGCAGTGATCTCCTTGTCTTTTAGCTTGCTCAAATATTCGGATGCATCTACTCCAGATGTCTCGATCTTGGTTAGGAGTTCATCCAGTTGAATGTGGATGGCTGCATCTATGGTTATAGTAGCTTCAGGTAGCATATCTGTTAAGAGTGCTTTCACCTTCTGAAGTACTTTATTTTTCTTTTGAATAGCCATTTGCTTCTCTTGTTCGGCCTTTGCTTTACATAGTTCACCGAAATCAATGAGTGCTTGCCCCTTTAATTTGGATATATCAACATTGGGCAACTCTATTGGTTTTGACAAATCTACTTTGAAACTATGCTTTTTCATCTTCTTTTATTTTCCTTTCACCGATTGAACTAAGACAATGGCTTGTGAGGCTTTATGACCCTCGGTAGGTTGCTCGGTGGAGGCAACACTTTGGCCAGTTTCTTTACCCTCTGTAGTGTCCTTTGGTGTCTCGGTACTCAGTGTCTTAGTTGCAACATTTTCAGTGCTAGAAGGATCTAGAGAAGTCTGTTCTTGTGTAGTACCTTCTCCTATTGTAGACTTGTGACCTTCGATTCCTTGATCCGTATTTTGGGGGGCTTCGGTTGAGACAGGTTGATTGACCAGTGGATAAGGTTGAACTTGTTCCAAGACTGATTCACTAGATACAAGTTTTGCATATGCATTCCTTTCTATCATTTCCTGTTCAGGTGCCTCTGTATCCATGATATCTTCATCTATTTGAATGGTATTAGCAGTGTCTTTCTTGGTAACATCAGGATCTTGCTCAGTGACATCAACTATTTCAACTTCAGCTTGCTCACCGACATCCTTGTTTCTAAAGATTTCTTGCCACTTTTCTTTTGTCTCATTTTCCACTTCAATACACACCCCATTCATCAGTTTCAAGGCTTTTTGTTTGACGAGGAACTTTGTGTGGTAGGTTGTCAGATGTTCTTTTATTTCAGCTATCGACATGTCAGGAAAGAGATATACTAGACTTCTTTCTCTGATTTGTCTCTCCGAGTCCAGGGCATATTGCCACCTGTTATCAATATGTGCATATAATTATTTTGGAAGAGAATTAGAGACTTTTAATGGGACCAATTGGAATTTTAGAAGTGTGCAGATGACAACTTCTTTTATTTGTCTCTTTTCATCATTATTTCTGGATTCATACTTAACATATCTGAATCCTCCAAATCCACCATATTCCTTCAGATTAGTACAAATATTTTCAACACTATGTACATTTACCTTCTTGCTCTTGACAATCTGAAATTTGCTTGCATCCTCAAATTCAGTGTCACTAGACTCTTTTGCCAAAATGAGTCTCCGAGTAGATTTCTTGTAAGTTTTTGTTACCTTGGGAACACTAACACTCTTTGTTTTCTTACTCGGTGAAGCTGCAGATGCTCTTGTGTTAGGTCACTTTGTTGGAGGAGTCGGTGAGGCCTTTGATGTATCCTATTTCTTTCTTTTCAACACTTTTCCCTTAGGCAATTCGGTACTCAGTGTTATAACTACCTCTTGGGCTTCAAATTCCTATTCGGTAATGGCTATAGTGCCTTCGACAGGTGTGGAAGAAGAATCTTCTCTGAATTTCTCTGGTAATGCCTTTATCATCTTTGTTGCCTTTCTTGTAGCTTTGGGTACTACAATGCTCATTTTTACTTTTTCTTTCACTTCTTAATAGGTTCCATACCTCAGCTTGGTAGCATGCCTTGGTAATGTGAGAAATGCATCAATTTGCTATTGTGTGATGTCAAAATCAATCTTGTAACCCATAGGTGGAAAAGATTGAGTTCTTGGTTCCACAACATTCACATAACAGTAATCAGTGTCTACTTCAAAACATATGTCATCTTTGTATTTCTCCACTAGCTTGGGTGGAATCTGGTACCTGTTATGCATTTTCTCTTGAAACTTACTGAAGTAATCATCCATAATATCATTAAAATTATCACCTAGCTTCTTGATGAAGTCATTGATCTTATGGGTGATTGGTCAGTGTAGTTCCCAAACAACTTTACCGACCGATGGAAAGAATTTTTCAAAATAGAAAAACATGCATACAAGTAGTGATCCAAACTTTAGTGTATTAGCTGAGTTGTTCTTCTTCAGCTTCCTGATGGTATTCAGATTCTCAAACAGGTTTTTTAGCAACACCTCACATAGATCAATTTTCATGCCTTTCTTCACAATTTTGTATGCTAAGTCTACTGCTGCACAGGGTACACTATTTTCCCTTGCCGATTGGAAGAAATAGTAACCTATTACTCTAATGGAAAATTTTAGTTCTGCATCAGTGACATTGTTCAATTTCAGTCCTCTGCAATCTGATTCCACTTTGATTAAACTAATCAATTCCTTTTGTGATATCATTTTTTGAGCTTGGGCATGATCATAAATAGGATAACTGGTGATCAAATGAATGATTTCCTTGGTAATCTTAAATGGTTGATCTTCTAACCACTCATGAACTCTGCTCAGAACAAACTTGACCCACTAGGGTTTGAACACATGGGGATAGGTTAGGGCTTTAGTTAATCCCTTTATCTTAATGTGCTCATACTTGCTATCCAATTTTCCATTGGTGCACAATTCATCATAGGTGTCTTTGATTTCAATGTGACCGAGTTCTTCAACATGACATTTGGTGAAGAATCTCACATCCTCGACTAATAACACTCTATCTGGGATGAGTGAAAATGCGGTTTTGTCATCCAGTTCAGATGTAACTTTGGGAGTTAAGGAGTATTTTAGTGAGGGCTTTTCAACATTCTTAACACCAATGGGATCTTGGATCTTAGGTGCCATTTGTAGATTTCAGATAAAAACTAACAAAAGATCCTTGGGGTTTGAGGATTTTCAAATGGCAGATGCTTCCCACTTAGCAGATAATAATAACTTGATAAGATCGGTAAACCAGCTTAACAATGCATTGAGATTAATGTAAATACCTTGAATTTTGCTTTGTAGGAGGTTTGATCGTCTTTGATTTGCTTTGCTTTGCCTTCTCGAAAACTTGGTGAGTGAAAAATGACTGCATAAATGCTTTAAGTACATAATATACCTTATCGATCTCCATGTAGGTTAGGTCAAAAACATTAAATGCAATTGGTTCCACTAAACTTTCTTTCCCTTTTTTTGTGCTTTAACCGAGTATCCAAACTTCCTTCATTTACCGACTAGACAGGCTTCCTGTAGTTACCGACTTGACAGGTTTCCTGTATAATGATTCAAAAGACTGTGATAGAATTTCAAACTTACTAATACATCTTTAACTATGCAAATTTTGACTTAAGTACATAATAAAACAGGAACTGTTAAGATTTAACCTTGAGAGAATGCAGTCCCTTCATACCTTTACCGATTAATTTGGAATAGGAGCACCTAACTCAGTAGGTAAGGTGCTTTCTTCATTTGACACAATTTCCTTCTTTTTCCAAATCATCTTTAATTTTTCTTTTATTTCCTCACTGTCTTTTCTAGGTTGGTCTCTGCAATCTCCAACCAAGTGTCCTACTTTGTGACAATGAAAACATGCCATACCAGGATTTCTCCATGATCTTTGGTTGTTCATCCCAAACCTTATAAAGGAGTTGGCACTTATATGTCCATCTCTTCCACAACATTCACACCATATCCTTGTATTGTAATCCCATGGTACTGTAGCATATTGTCAGTTAAGATCTTTGTGGGTTCGGTAGCTTCCAGTGTTTGCTCGGTGTGTACACCACATATAGTTCTTTTGCTTAAACCAACACTTCTTGGTATTATTTCCATATCTATTGCAGTTTTTACAAAACCCTTTGAATTTTGCCTTCTGATAATTGCTAGTAGACTTTGTCCTACATTGGTTAAATGTATGACCATATTTATTGCAATTGTAACAATAACCATTAGACTTAGTGACATTCGGTTGCTTACCTTTTTTGATTTGGCACATGTTGGCAGTATGACCTTGATTTCCACAGTAGTTGAAAATAGGCTTCTTTCTTTTGATGTTCTTCTTGATTCCAGATTGCTTTGATGATTCTCCTCTCTTGGTAGTATGGATTCCCTTCTCTGTAGAGTCTTTTCCTTTGTAACCGAGTCCAGCATCTTTTTTGGGTCGTCTTGTATTCAGTTGCTCATCCAACATCTTTGATGCTTCATAACTCTTCTTCAGTGTTTCTTTGGATTTCTTCTCTATTTCAAGTTCATTGTTCAACCTTGATACTTTGAGTTTCAATGCTTGATTCTCATCATCTTTCAGATTTGCTTCATGATGTGCATAACCTAGTTGATTTAATAGGTTTTGTTGAATTCCAGTGAACCTTGTGATTTCATCATTCTTATCAGATAAGAAGGCTTCAAGTTGTTGTTTCTCTCTTTCTAGATCTCTTACTTAATCCTCGGTTGTCCTCAATGCATCAAGATTTTCAGTCATCTATGTGCTGAAATGTTCATGTTCTCTTTTCATTGATTTTAGTTGATCAACCAGTGCTTTGTTCTTTTCTTTCAATACTCCAATCATTTCTTCAGTCTCTTCAGATATACTGTTCTCAGATGATTTTTCAATTTGTTCCACTAACTCTTGAGAGTCCTCCAAATCATTAGATAATCTTCTTCTCACTTTCAGAGATTTTTGCATTTGCCTTTGCATGTCTGCAATCACTTGATTAGCATGATCCAGCTCTTCTTGTAGATACACAATCCTCTGAGATTGTTTATAGCCTTCCATTGATAAGATCTTTCTCTTTAGGAAGTTCAACCCTTTTCCAAGATTCAAGCTCTGATACCAATTGTTAGGCCCAATATGGAAAGCTAATATACTAAGAGGGGAGGGGTGAATCAGTATTTCAAATCCTTTTCTTAACAATATCTTTACTGTTATGCATAAACCAAAAATTGTTGTAACATAACATAAAGTTAAAACATATAAATAACAATCATACATGATTCACTCCATAACACATATATTCTGGTTACGCAGAAACTCTTGGTTAGAGAGAAAAACTGTGGTGGGGATGGTACCCACAACTTCACTACTGCAATAATAAAGGTTGCTCGGTTAGAGCTACATGTTTAGCTATTTCTGATAGCTTACCCTATTAGGAGTATCAAGATCTATTAGATCTACCTTGCTAAAGGATTTTACAACATTTAATCTAAAAGTTGCACCTGGTTAGAGGCTTTACAATTTATAGACTTGATTAGAGTCTTTTACCTTGTTAAAGGTTTCTCTTACAACTTCAAAATTTTCAATAAAATCTTTACAACTATCTACAACTTTACATCTAGAATGTTATAGCAGATTCTATGTGCTCAAAATAAGATTACCTTGCATATAGTATACCTTGGTAACCCATAAAGTAACTCGGTAAACCCTTCTATTTACTCTGTTCTTTGACTATTCTCTGAAATCCTTTTCGGTGACCTCTGTGTCTCTATAACAGTCATAACACTTAGTGCTTTCTCATGCATCACACATGTCTTGCTTCATACACTTGTGTATATCCATGTCACTCTCTTTTATCTTTAATCCATGCTGTATAAATAGATCTCTTATGTCGGTGATCTAATTCATTGCTTCGATCTTACAAACAGTATTTCTCGAATGAATAACCATGCAAAATATTTCATTGGTTAGATGACCTCAAAATCATACACAATCTTTAAGTGCAATTTCCAATGTGATAACGGTTCTATGTTCCTCAATCTTGTAACACATTTTCATATGTATGTCCAGGTTCAATGAATCTGGTAACACATTTCACTCGGTGTATATCAAATCGGTGTGTCATCTTTGCTGTTTGGTAGACATGGAATGATACTCGGTAGACAACTTGGTGCATGCTGGGCTCTGTGACTACTTTCTTCTATAACCGACTAGACTGCGCATACCGATTGAATATTTCAGTAGTAGTAACCGACTAGAGTATATAGAATGACTTTGGATATAAAACTAAGGGCAACTTGATAAGTAGTAACAAATTCTTCATGTATATGAGATAGTAGCATATTTAAAAAATTTAGAAGTAGTAAACCATTTATCTTCTTAATTCTCTAAAAATTAACGAAAATCCCATGACTTTTGAGGTGACTCATTTGTAAGCCCTAGTGGGAGTGTGGATGGCTTGGTCCAACAATCAAAATGTTTAATATATAAATTGGATTAGATCCTAAGAATTTTGAATGAAATAGAGGACACATTAGGGTCCCTTGAATAGGAAGTAAAAAGTTCAAGTAGTTATAAGAAGTAAGAAGCAAATCATGACAATGATAAAAATAATGAACAAGAACAAAGTGGTCATAATGATCAAGGAGAAGGTAACTAAAATATTGAAAACCATGTGGATATGAGGGCTCACATTAAAATTTTATATATAGACATATAAAAAGGATTACACCATCTAAGCATCATGGTAGCATGATAGGAGATCGAGTTGAAGGAAAATCCATGAGGAAGGATAAATATTTCAAGATAATCAAGTGTTTTAAAGTAACCAAGATCATTTAGGGAGCTTATCAATTTACTAGTGAAGCATTCACTTGGTGGATTTAAAAGAAGATGGCATTAGGGATAAGTTCTCTAAGGGAAAGTTATTCTTAGTTCATGGAAAATTTTAGATAGAGTTGGTTACCTCAAATTTACTTTCATCATAAGTTCACTAATATATAAAATCTTTGACAAGGAGATATGATAGTGATTCAGTATGGAGAGAATTTTAATAGATTGTTGAAACACATACCTTATTACTAGAAGGATAAGATGTTATTACTTATGAATTTCATAATGGGTCTAAATGCACAAGTGAGTAGTGATGTTGATGTTCAAGGTCCAATAACAATGGATCAAGTATTTGAGAAATGAATTAAATAACGATATAAGTTTGGATTAATTAAAGTGAGATAGGATTGAACCTTAACATATCTACACTATAGGATTGAACCTTAACATATCTACACTATAAGCACACATAAGGGAGGAACTCTACCTTTTTTGAAATGAGGCTTTTGACTAGAGAATATAGCCAACAAGAACAAGGGTCTTGAACCCCAAAGTCACATAATTGGAACAAAGGGGTTTATGATAGAACCCTGAACCATTTTAAAGACAAACAATCTTGCACTAAAAATAAACTAGCCAAGGAAACAATAAACTAATAGTGGATTTTGAGAGGCTTCCCACAACCTATTACTAAAGGGACCACCTTGAATTGAGACAATCTCAGTCTAGGAGGGACACAAAAAAGTTTTGTAGACACCCAAAAACCTTATGATAGTTGATTCACCTAGCCATTCTGAAAAAACACTTAAAAACATGCTCAAAGAATGGACTAGCACAAAATAATACAAGGGTTTTGGAAGGTATCCCTAAACCTTTTTTTTCAAAAGAAAATCCCTACATCTAGAATGTCATAGATTACCTCCATAAGTTCTTTTCCAATAGTATTACTAAAAAACACAAGCCCTAGAGAAGTCTCTAGAGCCCTAGATCTTAGAGAAATCCTTCCTCATCTCCAAACGGGGGACCTAGGGGCTAACCCTCAAGAGGATTCGCAAGAGAACGAGGGGAGAGAGGGGTAAACACCAAAATCCTAGAAGAAAACAAAACCCACCACAAGAAGCCAAAAATCATTGTAGTAACTTCAATAGAAGAGTCCTCTCTGGTTAATTGTTTGCAGGTCAACTAACCCTCAACATGCATCCAAATCCATCCCATAGATGACAATAAAGGTCTTACTCCGAAAGGGGTATCATCATCCACTGAGAAGAGAGAAACCACATCAACCCTTGAGCTCATAGTATTAAAATAAAGTAAAGGGTCAAAACCCTAGAACCTAGGAGGGAAAAATGATAGAATCAAAATACTTTTCCTCAAAAGACACAAGGAAAAGGCCAACATACCTCCAACCTACATTCTAAAAACCCATCTAAAGATCCAAATGCACCAAATCAACCTTAGCAGGACTTTGAATTGTAGTCAAATGAACCTTGAAATTCCCATGTAGGAATAGGGCATAAGCATGGCCCCACAAACCAAGATAAGAGATAGGAGCATGGGTGATATTGCACAAAACCCGAGTGAGATCCACCACAAAGGCTCTACAAAACCAAAACCTATAGCTCCTACAAAGAAACTAAAACCCATCAACCACTCTGTAGATGAAAACAATAAACACCTAGGATGGAAGGGGGAGAAAAGGAGATAACTCCTAATCTGTAGAAAGGGAACAAAAGAATGAAAGAACCCCACCACAACAATTAAAGTCCAACATGGAGAAAGAAACTTGAGCAATAAAGGCTCTATAGGGATCTTTCATAGCAAAAGGAAAGCCAATCCAAAGGGACAGAACAATTAAAAGGTAGGGCTCCTTAATCCAAATACATTAGAATACCAAAGAAGAAACCAAGATCAAGCAAAGCTCAAAACTTTATAAAGGTTGACAAAGGATCTATTGAGTCAACCAAAAGGGAAGAAAACTCCCATAGATAATTTGAGAGATAAAAATCCGAGCCAGAGAATGCAGTTGTGGAAGGCCCAACCTTAATAAATTCTAGGGATAAAACCAAGAAAAAAAATAAGCCCTTAGACAACCAATAAATAGACCCAAAACTATCTTGGTTATAATCTCCATCCTCAACCCCCTCGTCAACACTCTCCAAAAGCCTACAACTACCAACTCCTTTGCTCTTGTATGTTGTTTTGTTATTTTATGTTTTTAAATAATATTAGAAGTTAAATTAAATCTTAGATCACCTTTGTAAGTCTAGGAAGAAGTTTGGTAAGACCCAATCCTTGCCTAGATTTAGAAAGAAGGGTTGGGACTAAAACCTAGTTGAGAAATTGGAAAAGATTCTAAAATATAGTGAAAAAACATTCCTATTATAGAAAGAAGAATAGAGATTTCAATATATATATATTTTTAATAATGACTACCTTGCAAAGAAGAAAGGACCTTCATAGAAGATGTTTCAATTATGGTGGAGATCATTATGCAAACCAATATCCGAGAAAGAGAAAAATTTTAAACACAATAAACAAAATCCTTCTTTTTGTATGTATCATCAAAAGCATGTGTAATATCAAAAAGCACACCTTGTACAATCCAATGCAGCAAGTGAAGCGTTCCTCCATGTAATCAGAGGTCGTGTACCACATCTTTTATCATTTTCCCCACCTATATAACTTTGTCAGCTCTAGACTAGAATCCTACCAACTTTGTCAACTTGTCATCTTCAAGACACTGGCATGGTGTGAAGACGTTCGCACGATGCGCTAGCTTCCCACAAATTTGATAGTCCACATGTGGAAATTTGAGCATTACACCTACACTTGGAAGGAATCATAACGCCTCTGCATGCACCCATCGACGCCATTTTTCCTTCTAGGGCCTATATCTCTCCCATTTGAAGACATTTTGGAGGATTCTAGATCATTTCTTATAGTTTGAAGCTCTTGTCGATCTTCTTGAGAGATATTCATAGGTTTTCATAAGTCTTCCATTGTTGCAAGCTTCAAGAGCACACAACATTTTCAAATCATCTTCCTTGGTGCCACATAGGGGAGTTGTCTCTTTTTCTCTCTCTCATACTATTTTATACATTCTCCTTGAATCCATATTTTTTTCATCTTTTATTTTCTATCCTCCTTTAGATTTCTTTTCTCGTTGAATCTACTGGGTTGTTCATGGAGGTGGAAACACTAAAATAGGGGTCGTACTAAGGTAGACTCCAAAACACAACCCCCAACATTTTTCTCCTTTGCATGTGTGCAGGTTCATGTTCATGAGGATCTCACTTAGTGGGAGGCTTCATAGCTTGGACCTCTTGTGTGTTTATCTTTTTCCTTATTCTTTGTCCTTTTATTTTTGATAACTGAATTTTTCATATTTTTTAGATATTTTACTTTATGTGCACTTGTACGAATGTTTGGTATCCTTTTGTATGGCTCTCTGTCTCTATCCATATAGAACAATAGCGTGATGCATTGGCCTCCCAGATACGTGTACTCATCCTATCCATAGACACTTTTCAAGGCTATCTAGGGACTCCATCTATCTTGTATTAGCCTAGTTTTGTTATTTAGTATCCACTGACAGACCCTTAGCACCAGTATAGAAGAGATATTGGAGGGTCAGCTTGTTCTCTAGGATCCATCATGTTTCAGGTGACAAATTTCCTCCAATACATTTTGGTGAACCTTACCTGAAGCCAACTCCCTTTTTGCATCGTGTATTTATCTTTTAGTTCATTTCATAAATTTAAAATCTAAAAAAAATGTAGCTTTCTATCTATTTTAGAATTTTCATTCATTTTTATTTATCTTTCTATTTATCAAGCTTTATCAGAAGGCCAAACCCTTCATGTCCTTTTAGTGTGGTCTCAATATTGTGAGGCTTGTCTATGAGCTTTATGAACTAGACTGCCATAGGAGCCATAATCAAGAGGACATCTAGATGAAGTTTCCCTCCCGATTGCTACAGTCCTCCTCTACTTGGAATGATGATCAAAGATCCTTTGTTTGACCCAAACGAGCTTTTCACCTCTCATCCTCTCCATATTCCTTTCATGGGAGGCTTGTCAACTACTATCTCTTAGACTAACTCCTTGTTGAATGCTCTATCACCTTCTCCTCCTGTCATTGACCATGTTTCCATTGTCACTATTGAATTTGACTGGATTTAGTCTTTAGAGGAGAACTTGAGAGATTTTGAAGGGTTCCTAATCAAAATAATATCCTCCCTTAGGCTGGGAATGTGGTTAACACTCTAAGAGACATGCTCATCTCAAATAAGAAAGGTTTAGAGATGTTGAGGGCATTATCCATGATTGTTAAAAGCCATGTACCCTTGGAATATGTACCCCATCAGGATAACCAGTTCAATGCCTCTACTTCTCAGATCAACATTGACATACCAGGGTTGAACATGCATATGGTGGATTCTACTACTCCTAGCTTCAATGCCTCATCCACTCCCTTGGGTCACATGGGTATGTCTAGTAGCTTTACCTCTGCCTCTGTTGTAACACATATCTCTACGGTCAACACTAGTGCTACATCCGTTGATGGGATTGGTCCTCTTGGAGGTACCAGCGGATGTGGTGGCACATTTGGC